>NW_010175069.1:0-5500 GCF_000695765.1 Mesitornis unicolor
CAGGATGCCATTGGCCTTCTTGGCTGCAAGCCCACCTTGCTGGCTCATGGTCATCCTGCTGCCACCAACACCCCCAGGTCCTTTCCAGCCACTCCTCCCCAAGCCTGCAGCGTCCATGGGGTTATTGCACCTGAAGTGCAGGACCCGGCACTTGGCCTTGTTGAAGCTCACACAGTTGGCCTCAGCCCATGGATTCAGCCTGGCCAGGTCCCTCTGCAGAGCCTTCCTACCCTCAGGCAGATCAACACTCCCTCCCAACTCAGTGTCATCTGCTATGTGGATTATGCTGTCCACATCTGTGCTTCTGCAGAAAAAGTTCCTGTTTTGAAATAGTATCAAATAAGTGAGCATCCTTACACTGACCCGTAACTTTATTCCTCTTTTGTTCAGTTCAGAAATGCTTTTATGAATGTTTGCCACCAGTGTGCAGTTAGTTTCGCTTCCAATAAAGCACCATTTAGATGTTTTGAGATTAGGGACAGAAAACCCATTTAGTACATCAAAAATATTCCATAAAAGCACTGTAAAAACTGCACAGTACAGAGAGGAGAAAATAAATGAGGGAAAAAAGAAAGCAAGCAATTTCTTTCCAGCATCCTGTAAAATGTGGTTTGTTGGGTAACGGTGCTATAATCAGGAGATGGTGGGGAAAAAAAGATGACATAAAATGATAATAGAAAATGACACTTTTTGATTACCCAGTTCTCCAGGAGATGATTTGTACTGGGAAAGCCACCGTGACTGTGGATTATAATTTGTTACTGGTCAAATACTACGAGAAGGCAAGGAATATTTTCTTTCTGGCTGTCTCCTGGATCTGGCTGTGGAGATAATGATAGTTATCCCAAATACGGCATGGCGGTAATAGAAAATGTGGAGTCAGGTGTAGATTACCTGATGCCGAACGATTTGCAAGACTAGAAGTATAGGTTATTTTCAAACTGAATTTGCAGAAATTTTCATTACATTCATAGCTTCTCTGGCATGTAAATTCAGTCCCTCTGTGTTAGTGCTTTCAGGTACAGAAAATTAATTGAAGCGATTGTGTTGTGGTGTTGTCTTGGGTCCTAAAAGCTGTAGTTCAGTAGATAACAAAAAAATACCACCCCTGCTTCTTATTTCTGTATATCACATTTGTGATATTCCATTTTAAAAGAATTCATGGGGATTTTTTATGAAATAATGTGAGCAAACAGTCTGGAGAGCAAACTCTTCCTTTCTGCTTTATGTCATAGTTATAATTGTGTTTTCTGGAGTATTACACATTGTTGAGTCTAAATTTAACTTTATAGACCTTCTGCCTACAGGCAATATTTCCAGGAAAGAAGGGATTGTTGGTTGTTTAGGGGACTCCTATTCGGAATAAATATTTCATAAGCATACTGCAATGAACAGCAGAAGAAATTAAAGAAATAATAACAGCAATAAAGTTGTATTGGAACAACTGTGGCAGAAAATAGGTCGCAGATAGTTTGTGGTGCCAAAGAGGCAGCAGGGTTGTATCAGGACTATGTGTTAGTAATGCAGATATTGCCGAGCTGGGCATGGGGATGGCTCCTGTTGATGGCATCTGCCGTGCCTCAGGAAAACCAGGGGTGTTTTCTTATTCGTGGTTGTTTCTACAGATCAGCTGCCCAAGTTGGTACTCTTCTACTGCGTGCCAGAGCAAAACTGAAGGCGCTGTAAGGGCATCTGGGAAGTCAGTCTGAATCCAAATAGACTTTTTAAGAATTACAAGCTTATCTGCTGCAGGTGTAACGCTCTGTGATATGTGGAGTTAAATATTTTGACCATTATTCCATGATTAGCTTTGACACCGAGCTCAGGAATATTGTGCTTGCATTTTATGTTTTCATAAGTTCACAGACAAGAGTTAATCCAGTATTTCTAAAATGCAGTTTAAGCTCACTGTGCAATCTCTACAAAATCCAGGTGATTTTCTTTAAACGCTGAGAAGGCAACTCAAGCAACCCTAATTGGGTATCTCTAGCTCTCTCTGTCGACTGCACTCAATATTGATGAACATGTGAGGCACCTGAATTTAGACAAGAGAAACACCAGTGGTATGAGATCTGACTTAGGTGTCTGTCAGTTTTCATTCCTTGCTTAGCTGCTTCTATCTTTTTGATTCCTCCTTCCTCAGCTTTGATAAACATGGAAAGCCTCTCGATTTCACAGAATCACAGAATCACAGAATCGCTGGGTTGAAAAAGACCTCTGAGATCATCATGTCCAACCGTTCCTGTCTACCCCCTAAACCATATCCCTAAGTACCTCGTCTACCCGCTCTTTAAACACATCCAGGGATGGTGACTCCACTACCTCCCTGGGCAGCCTGTTCCAGCTTCTGACGACCCTCTCAGTAAAGAACTTCCTCCTTCTCTCTAACCTGAACCTCCCTTGGCACAGCTTGGTGCCGTTTCCCCTTGTTCTGTCCCCCATCACCTGGGAGAAGAGACCAGCACCCACCTCTCTACAAGCTCCCTTGAGGCTGCTGTTAGGTCCTCCTCAAGCCCCCTCTTCTCTAGGCTGAACAAGCCCAGTTCCCTCAGTCTCTCCTCATAAGGCTTGTTCTGCAGAGCCCTCACCATCCTTGTGGCTCTTCTCTGAACACGCCTCAGAATCTCAACATCCTTCTTCTAGTGAGGGGCCCAGAACTGAACACAGTACTCGAGGCGCGGCCTCACCAGTGCCGAGTACAGGGGGATAATCACCTCCCTGGCCCTGCTGGTCACACTGTTTTTAATACAGGCCAAGATGCCACTGGGGGAGTGGGAGGGAAGAAGCAGGGGATGCTAGAGAAGGGATGACCAGGACTGGATATCAAGAGCTGAGCATGAGGTCCACATGCCATAGCAATTCGTGTGACTGTGTTATAACAGCTCATGATCACCAAGCTCTGCCATTTTTACAGACCAAATTTTCTAGTTGGATGTTTTTTAAAGCATCCTCCTCATTGTGCAGTTGTTTTATTGAAATGACCGTAATAACTCTGAGATATTTCTCCTGAGTTATTAAAGTTAATTTAGAATTCGACAATGTGAACGAGTAAATCAAACTCAGTCTAATTAGTATTACTTACTACTTATATTGGATAGTGTCTATATGTCCCACTGAGGTACTGAGCTTTCGTGGCACCATGCATGATGTAAACAATCTAAATAAAGCATGTGTGCGTTATCCTGGCAGTTAGACTCCACAGTGCCCCAGGACAACTTTTGACAATCCCTTAAGCAAATCTTAATCCACTTTATCTCCTCCATGGAGAACATTCAAGATGAATTAGACACGCCTCCAGAAAACAAAGAGCTAGTTATGAATCCCTGTGAGGACGGTTAAAATCATGGCTTAAACATGAAACTGAGACACCAGAGAATTGTGTTTCTAACAGTTCTGTTTCATATTTTCTGTGTGACTCTGCTCAAGCCTATCTTGAAGGCATTTACTGTGTAGACATTGCAGCACCTGCTTGTCAGGTGCTAGGTTCAGGGAGAAGGCCTGAAGTTGTGCCAGGGGAGGTTTAGATTGGATATGAGGAGGAATTTCTTTACTGAAAGAGTGGTCAAGCACTGGAAGGGGCTGCCCAGGGAGGTGGTGGAGTCCCCATCCCTGGAGGTCTTCAAAAGATGAGTAGATGTCGTGCTTAAGGACATGGTCTAGTGACTTAGGGCTGGTTCAGTGGTTGGACTTGATAATCTTAAACATTTTTCCCAACCAAAACCATTCTATGATTCTATGAGAAGCAAGAGTGGGCTGCTCTGTAAGGGAAACCAGGAGACAGCAGGGCATGCATGGTGGCCTTGCTGGCAAAGATGAGGTCCCACAGCACAAACAAGAGCAGAGAAGGCCCGTGATGGTAGCCAGGCCTAGCAAATATTCCAGATCACCAGAGAAGTCCATAGTGATAAGGTAGATCTGGCATCATGTCACAGCATCAGGGTCAGGATCTGGACCTGGTGGTATTCAACCAATAGGCAATAGTCCAGGCAAGCCCATAGTGAAAAGGCAAGTCCAAGGTCACTTGACTTTGACATCAAATCATTGAATCACAGCGTGGTTTGGGTTGGAAGGGGCCTTAAAGCCCCCCCAGTCCAACCCCTGCCATGGGCAGGGACACCTCCACCAGCCCAGGCTGCTCCAAGCCCTGTCCAACCTGGCCTTGAACACTTCCAAGGGCAGCTAAAGCTGTAGAGGGGTGTGTGTGTGATGGGGGTGCACTGGCTAATGGCAGCTTGGTCTTCAGGTTGAATACAAAGCTCAGAATTGAAGATATCCACTAGAGAAGCAGTTTGATGCTGACCAGGAAATGCTAAGCTTATGACTGAATTCCTTCTGTCTCCTAAGTTAGTAGAGTCAAGAATTTAGTCAAGCACTAATTTGAGACATCTCTCAGTTATCCAGGATGGATTAAACAAACCTGCCTGTCTTCTGAACCCTTGGTTTATGCATCGTGACTGCTGTGAAATGAGTATTCAAATACTGTTTTGGTCCTCCTTTCCTCCTAGATAGCTCAGGTTTTCACAGTGATAGCCTTGAATCCTAATGGATGTTCTCACCCAAGGTGAGGATGGTACCTTTCATAATTCCTTCAGATGGGGATCCCTTCTTCAGAGGGGGACTTGACAGCACTCAGATCATCCTAACTCAAAGCATTAGATCAGTGGTCTGAACAGGCAATGATGGCCCAGCGATGCTTTCTCTGACTTGACCAGGGTTTCAAAAAGAAAGCAACTGCAGATGAGGGGACCAGTCTGGTCAGTGAACACACCTACAGGCTTTGGCTTTTTGGGGATCTTACCTGCTGCTCTGTTTAATCTCTCAATGGATCTAAAAGATGCAGCAAGCACTGAGATGCTCTGCTTGGAACGCCTCTGGGAAGGCACATGGAGAAATGTGTGCATGCTTGGTGAATTGCCTTAAAAACAAGGGCTACCTGCAAGCATTTCCTCTCTATCTACTGTTAGGCAGAATATGACTTTTAATCGGGCTCTGCTTTTTAGGATTCACTAGCCACTTCCATACTATTAACTCCCTGAGTTTTAATGCCAGAGTAATTTACAGTTCTCTCAGCTTTAATTTGCTCATAGTTGTATTTGAAAGCTCTTCAAGATGCCATTTTGTGTGATTAAAAAAGCTGTTCAATAACAAAATATAATAGAGATCTGTTTCTAGTCTTCTTCACAATGCTGTGATTAGCAACAAGTATTGACTCATATGCTTTATTTTGTTTTGTCAGTGTATGGCTGTATAAAATACATCAAATCTTCTGTCTCCACGACTGAGAATTCACTTCTTATATCACCTTTCAGTTTCCTGCATAACTTAGTTCACATCTTCCTAGATTTCTGAGTGATGGTATTCAGTTGTATTTCCCTAGAGGAAAATGGCCATCTTTCCTTTGCTTCAATTTCCTGCTTCTGGGAAGCAGTCGTTCTACCCCAGCTTTTCATCTCCCTCAGCAATGTAATGTTGAGAGAATATTTTTATGGATTTCCTGCTG
>NW_010175069.1:5531-8243 GCF_000695765.1 Mesitornis unicolor
TGTTCTCCCCTATTGATCTCTTCTCCTCCGTGAAGTCCTCCCTCTCTATCTTTTTAATAGTTCTTAGTGGATATCTAATCGCCGGTAAATCTGATAAATAAACATATTTTATCTCTCTCTCAGATTTTCTTCTTGCTCCATCATCATTCCCATCTTCTGAGCTCACTACCTTAATGTTACCTTCAATCTCACTTGTTTTTCTCTCCTTATCAGCTAGAATCACCAGCACAGACACTTTTTCCGGTCACCTTAGTGACTGAAAATGCTTGGTTTCTTCACCTACCCTGTGCAGTCAATCTAAAATAGCACTGCAGGTGGCCTTGCCCCGTCAGTACTACCATGGTTTTCACCTTTATGTCTGTAATATTAAAACTCACGCACTTAAATGCCAATTCATTCTATCTCCTTCATCAACCTCCATCTGCTGCCGTGCTTTATGCTGAGTCCTCCTTTTCCTTGAGAAGTGCTTTATGACAAGGCAAGAGCTGCTATGGGAGGCTTAGTAGCATGAATGCACAGTGATAAAAAGAGGAATGGAAAAAAAATCATAGAATCACAGAATGCCAGCATGATTTGGGTTGGAAGGGACCTCACAGTCCCCCCAGTCCAACCCCTGCCATGGGCAGGGACACCTCCACCAGCCCAGGCTGCTCCAAGCCCCGGCCAACTTGGCCTTGAACACTGCCAGGGAGGGGGCACCCACAGCTTCCCTGGGCAACCTGGGCCAGGGCCTCACCACCTCACAGTCAAAAATTTCTTCCTCATATCCAGTCTAAATCTCCCCTCTTCCAGTTTAAATCCATTCCCCTCGTTCTATCGCTCCCTGCCCTTGTAAAAAGTCCCTCCCCAGCTTTCCTGTAGGACCCTTCAGGAACTGGAAGGCCACAATAAGGTCCCTCCGGAGCCTTCTCTTCTCCAGGCTGAACAGCCCCAACTCTCACTCCTCCGGAAATGCAGAGTACCTTGGATGTGGCTCTGGATCTCTTTGGGTGTCCGTGTCATCATCTTCTTCAGTATAACTCCCAGAAAATGGAGCTGTCTTCTAGTTAATGAAGTACACCCTCCTACCATCTTTTGTCTAAGGCATTTTGCTGAATCACCGCACATTTCAGGAAGCATCCATTTATCCCGAGAACACGTTTTCTTCTGACTGCTCATAAAAACTTGTTTTCATTTTCACGAGTTCAAGTGGGTTTTCCTCAAACTTGTGACTCAGATTTGCATATCTAAGTTATTTTTTTATTTGTGTTCCATATCACTCAGATGCAAATAGCCATGTTCATCTTACAGTGTGCGTTAATGGTAAGCAAATGGTAACAACGATTAAAAATTATTAAAAATGCTAAGATTATTATCGTTTCTCCCCTAGGGGGGATGTGCAGAAGTGGCATGTCCGTGGAACATGGACTAATTTTGTGATGCTATAGCCATTTGTAGACACTAACTCTTTCTCAGGAGGTAAACTTTACTAGATCCCATAATCCTCTTTTTTTTTTTAAAAAAAAAAAGTACTTTTATTTTCTGTAACACTAATGCTTTTAATTACTGTTCGAGCTTTTAATTTTTTATTTTCCATTTTTATTTCCATACCTGGAACAAGGAAAGGTTTGAAAAAAGAGGACTTGTGATCTTATGCTTTACCTCTTTTCATTTTAACAAGCCAGATTTTTTTTTAATGGTAACAAATGTGCAACGAGAAACGCCTCAAGAGAATGCACGTGCATATGTGATATTGCATGTGTCTTTGAAATTCATACAGTCCTGAGTTGTTCCTGGAATACAGGATTTAGCAGCACGCCACAGAAGTGCACAAACCCGAAAGGAAATGCTTGCCTGCTGCCTAGGAATTTATTTATTAAAAAACTACGTGAGTAGCAGAAGACATCTGGGTGTTTATTCAATGCATCCTGAACATTGCCTGAAGCCGTGCTGCCTTCTACCTCATCCTAAATATGATACCACTCATGTTAGTGGTATGATAGTGAATTGCTGGCATTTCTTACAGGCTTTTGGGGGCATATTCAGACATCGTACAGTTATGTGACTCTTCATGTCTTTATTTATTCCTCAAGTTGTTTAAAGGACTGCCGTGGCTTGCAAGCTTAAAATAGAAATAAGGTCACTAATGTCTTATTAGTGATAAATTTATTATTTTACAAAAAAATTAAGGCTAATGAGTAGCTCTCTTCCCCATTGCATTGTCTGTGGGGTACAGAAGGAAAATATTCAAGATCACTCTTAAGGTAGCTTCCTGATTAACCTAAAGCATTATTCTTAAACTTCAAACAGCAAGCCCGTTTTCAGGACAGTTTCCTTGACACCAAAGGAAGGACTCATGCAGACTTCATGCCCAATTAGTGAAAATATCTATGAAATGTCTGCCTCTACTGCTGCCCATACCAGTAGTGTGTCTTGAATAGTCAAGGGGAGCTGCTATGGGCTGATGAGCTTCAGGGATGCAAGTGCACAGCAGGCTTGTTAGGACATCCCTCTCTTGTGTGCCCATGGAGCAGCAGGGCATAAAGAGGTTCTAATTTAAGAAGACCACTTCTGTGTCAATAGTCATGAGAAGTAGTACTATCATAGAATCACAGGATGTGTTGGGTTGGAAGGGACCTTTAAAGCTGATCCAGTCCAACCCCTGCAGTGAGCAGGGGCATTGTCACCAGATCAGGTTGCTTACAGCCCCACCAAGCCTGACCTTGAATATCT
>NW_010175070.1:0-40448 GCF_000695765.1 Mesitornis unicolor
GGCAGCCCGGCTCTCCTGGGAGCCGGAGGAGGATTAGCTGTAATCCTGCTCTCCAACCCTCCGTCCACCCCAGCGGTATCGCCGCTGAAGGGAAAGGTGCCTCTGCGCCCCTGGGTCGTCCCCGCCGCTGGATGGGGGGGTCCCCGCAGCCTGCCTTGGGCTGCGCGCTCCTGTTGCACCCCGGCACTTCCTCTCCTCTCCTCTTGCCCTCCGCAGGACCGGGCTGCTGCGGTCTCCTCCCCGCACCGTCTCCCTGCTACACGTTGCCGTCCCCTTCAACTGTGTCTGCGCTGGGACACGGCGTTGTTAGTGCTACTCCGCGATGCTTCAGTCCCCACTTCCTTGTGTCTGTGAAAGGACCAGGTGCTGCTGCTGCACCGCGTTTCTCGCTCCCTTTCTCCTTCCCTCCCTCTCTCCGCACTTGTCTCTGCATTGCCAGACCTAGTGCTGTACCCTAGGACAGGGCTTTGCAGGGGGACCCTATGGGACAGGAAAGCAGCGTAGCAACGGCCCGGGTAGGATTTTGGGGACAGTGCTTTCCTAGGTGCTGCTGCTCTCCTGCTCCCTCCCTTCCTGCACCAACTGCTGGGCTCTGCTGCATCTCTTCTCTCTAGCCCAATGTCCCCGTCCCTCCCCACGCTGCTGCAGCTGTGTGTCACTAAGCCCGGGGCCCAGTGCTGGTGCTCACCTTGCTGCTTATTGGTTTGTATGTAGAGGTTGAGGAAGGGGAGAAAAAGGCAGGACTCTGCAGTATGGGGAGGGTTCAAGCTATTTTAGGCTCTCTGTAGGGCTAACTGTCTTGTGGGGCCCTTGTGCGGCTTCTGTTCCCCTTTCTTATACTTTAAATATGTACATTTGTCTATAGACATGGGTTTGCATTCCTGATCTGAAGGACTTAGAATTTTCTGTCACTTTTGTCTTATTTATCCTTTTCCTCTTTTCAGATCTTTCTTGTAAAGCCAGTTGTTATTCTTTTGCCACCTTGTTTTGTTGGTTTTGGTGGGTTTTTTTAAAAAAAGAAGGAACCGCTGTCAAGCGCTCAGCTGTGTAGTCCTGTGGATTTTGAGTTCCTATCTTTTCACCTTGGTCTCTGTTGTATTATCTCTTTTTTTTCCTCACAGAAATCCTTCTTCCCTCTCTCTCAGACCTCTCTGAGTAGCTCTTTGGTATAGTTGTAATAATATCAGTAATTCCAGCTTGAGAAAAATGTACAAACCCTCATAGCTTCCTGCTCGCTTCGTTAATAAGTACGTGATTATCCCAGTTTTGCAGGTGGGTAGACAGATGTAACAGAACTAGCAACTTCTGCAAAGTGTTGCAGTGATTTCATGACCGAGCCGGCAGTTGAATGTGGGAGAAATGCGTCCTGGTTGTCTGATGTAACTGCTGGGGACGCTGTCTTTGGGAGATGGACTTACTGGCTTGTGTTTGCAGCATTGTTCTGGGCTGCTTGTCTCCCGTTCATCAGTCCATTCATGTCCTGCTTCTGTGCCCATGTGGTCCCTCTCTCCCTGTTCTTACTGCGCTGTCTGGGAGGGGGCTTGAAGATCTTCAAGAGGCTTGAGCACCATATAGACTAGGTTTCATTTACTGATCAGACAGCACACGCTGTTCACCAAATTTTCATGTGTTGTTTCCCTCTTCTGTGTGTCTTGTGCCCTGTCCTTAATCTGGTCCACTCTGGGAATAGAAATTGTTGGTATTGTATTCTTATTTTCAGTTTCATAGCTCCCACCCTCTTTACTTTTCTTCTAGGGGAGCCTTCTCTGTGGTCCGCAGATGTGTAAAGAAAAGTTCATCACAGGAATATGCTGCAAAAATCATCAACACCAAAAAACTGTCAGCCAGAGGTTAGTGTCTTGATCTACCCTTCTTCCTGTTATTAATAGAAAATACTTCACTGGAGTTGAAGCTGTAATAAGTTTAAGGGATCTGAAGTTGCTTGTCTCAGTCATTGTTTAAGCATTACAAAATAACTGAGTTGTGTGGCAGAGAGGATTGAAAGGAGGTAGCATAGGATGATAGAAAAATTCCTGTATCTAGAAATAGACACTCTGTGATACTGTCTTTCTTTTCTTTTTGAGCTCTTTCTTCTGCAAGCTGAGCTAGAACTATGTTTATAGAAGATGTATCTATTTGTGTGTGTATACCAATCACTCATAATAAAGGGAAGTGTTGCAGACTGATTTTTCTGAATGTCTTTTCTACCTAGCAGATCTGTATTACCAGAACAGGTGTGATTTTTATTTTTTTTGAAGGATAGATGTTATATGCCTTGCTCCTTTCATGCTGTAGTTAAATGTGGTGTGTTTGAAAACTAGCAAGTCTGTCTTCAAAGGCAGAAATACGTTGAATGAGGAAATCTTGTGAATTTGACTTCTCAACAGATTAGAAAAAGTATTTTTTGCTTTCCTTAGTCCTGAAGATTTCCAAAACCTGAAACCAGACTGTAGTCTTATGAAATGAGAAAAAAAATCTTAACTCTTTACCCAAGCTGTTGGTCTTCTGTTTCCAGAGACATATGTGTGTTCAAAGGGGAGTGTACCTCGTAGTATGCAGGGAATGTGTATCTCCTGGTGTGCAGGGAATCCCTTACAGGGATTAAAGTTGCTTCGCAGGCGAGGTGGATGAGGAGGTGAATGAGCAAAACTGAACTGCAGTAAAAGATGCTGAAAGCAGAGAGTGCAACAGATTGAGATGCCAGAGGCAACTGTTTCTAGAAGAGGTGAACAAGACAAGATCTAAGTCCTTAGTGGTCTTCTGGATTTGAAGAAAATTAATGCATTAGGCCCTTAACTGTCTTGCAAGTTGAAAAGATGGCTTAGTAGGGGGGTTGACTGAGAAATGGGAAAAAAAAAGCAGGAGGAGGAGGCAAATGATTTTGATAAATGATGTAGAAGTGGAGAATGTTTTGCCTAATCCCTATAAAAGCAAAAAATAGAATATGCGTTCTTCTTTTTGCCAAAACATGGCATGTGATGATAAGAGCAGAAGACTGCTTGGAGAGTGGTGAAATTTTTCCATTTACTGTAGTTTGCATGGAGAAACATTGTCAGAAGTAGAGAATGCTGTGCCTTGAAGGTCGATTTTTTTTTTTCATTATTTTTATTTTTTTCCCCGTACTTTTGTGGAATGAAGCCTATGTGATAGTGTTTTGTTTCTGTATCTAGTCTGAGTGAGGTCATGTTGGGGACCAACCAGTGGAGCCCCTAGATTGTTTAGCAGGTGGCTGCAGATCCTCTGAGAACTGATGTGTCCCCTCCATGGTCACGTCACAGTCCCCACTGATGTAGGTGAGATATCCGATCTCTCGAGTTCAAATTTAGTTCAGCTTAATGTGGGAGATGCTTGAAGGGTGGCTTTCCTTTGCTGATAGCCATTAATGCCGTGTTTGCTCCGCAGAGCTCCCCATCCATCCTGTAGTGAGGGCTAAAGCTCAGGAGAACTATCTCCTCAGATGCTAGTGGATACAAGCCTGCTTAGGGCAAGGGTAGCTTGATAAACTGATCGCAAATGAGAAACTGTTTTCTTACAAAGGGAGGAGCATTGAAATTAACTCTGGAGATAAGAAAAATTGGGAAAACTGCACGATAAACAGAATTGAAATGAAATTCAGAAACGTATTAGCAGAAGCCCGAAAGTATCGGAAGAATTGAGTCAGTTTTTAAGTGTTTAGGCACCTAACGAGTTACAGGGGAAGCAATATATAGATTCTAATTGTTTTTCATATTAAGATGATGACAGTTTTATGACCCAACAAGTAGGAAAAATAAGTATGGGTGAATACAGTCAATGTTTTGATATACTACTTACTTTCTAGATTTCATGCCTTCCTATAATTAAAATACATTAAGGATACTAGCCTGGTCCTTGATTTACTTACGAAGGTATTAGTTAGGTAGAGCGCAAGTGTGGGGAAAGCCAAGAAAGGAAACTGATGTTTCTGCTAGTACAGAAGAATATCAGAAACAAGGGACTGATCAGGTTTCGTTGAAGTCTATCTGAGGACTAAAAGAATGTGCGTTTACGGTGAAAAAGGGATGGTGACTTCAGCTGAATAGGTTTCTCAGTTATTCCAGCTGTGTTCGCTGGTAGCTCAAGTGGTTAGTACAAAAAGGGACTGAATATTTTAATAGGAACTTAGTGAATTCACCTTGGAATAGATCTTTAAAACACTGAACGAAAAATGCACACTATTTAGACGTTGCAGCTGTAACTCAGTGATTAGGGAGATTCGATTCAGCAACCTGAAAATGGAAGTCTCGGGGAAAGGCATTTTAGAAAGCTGTCTCCCACAGGAGAAGAATTATGGTGTTAATTCTGCAGTATCCTGGATATACGTTGCCTGATGCTTCCTTTCCCTGAGCTGGCACTTCTCCCGGGGGAGGCCGTGTCTCTGCCTGGCAATGCATATGCACGGGGCTCTCCTGGGCACCCAAATGTGTGCCTGGCTCTTGCACAGGTTAACCCTCTCTCCTGACCTGCCTCCTGCTTTGTTGGTTTTTTTCTAGGCTTGGTCACAGCGCCAGAATATTCCCTTATGTGCGGACGCCCTGCCCCTCTCTAACTCAAGCATAGCTACATGTAACATTTTGTACCTTCTCTAGCAGAATTTGATAGTATAGTTACCTGATGTAGTAACTGCTGCTTCAGGAGTACATATAGTCCATTGCCGCTTCACAGAAGTTTTGCCTGCTGTAGTGTTTCCCTTGATTATAGCCAGGGTGATGGTAACAGACCTTGCTCTCCTTCCATGGTACTACTTGTTACCTTTATTTTTCAAGACTCTTGATGAAGAAATACTAGGTAGCAGACTGGGAAGTACCCAATAGATTGCTGTACATAGCTGAAAAGGAGGAAAAGGAGTACTTCAGGGTATTTAAAGGATTCTGGATTACTTGACATGTTTATCAAACTCTCTTCTTGAAGCAGTAAAGCACTGAAGAGGCATGGTGCTGTTACAGGGCTTCTCTCTGCAAGCAGGGAGTGTGAATGTGGTGGTGGCCTTTGTGAAGGACTGTCCTAACAACTTCAGTCGAGTAAGCTTCACCCTTTGTAAAATACAGTGTCAGATGTTGAGAGGAGACTGTTTCTCTATTGTCTATGATTTTTGGATGCCTGTTCTCTCTCTTTTTTTAATAAATCATGTAAGAGCTGGTCTAGATTAAAATTAATCTTTCAGCTTTAATGAAGTATTTGCCATTATCTGTATTGTGTTGATGCTTAAGACTGTCCAGTGAAGAGCATGCCAAGAACTTGAATGTTAAACAAGGGCCAAATGCTTGTGGAAAGGGAGGGGAAACAGACTTCACGTTAGTCAGTGTTCAGCTGACATATAAGAGCAGTGGTTATTACACGTGGGGGAAATACAGTGCTTCAGTCATCTGAAATTCCTGCGGGATTGAATGCACAGGCTTTTACCAGAGCTACAGGCAGAGGGAAGTAATAACTGTAATTTTTTGGAAGTTGTCTTGTGGGTGTCACCAGAATACTTTTTGAACATGAAAATTCATAGCAAGTAGTGCTTCAGTTCCTGGGAAGCAGTAAAGTTCAAATAAAGTAAAATTGCTTGCAGTGATCAAAAGGATCAAGAGAGATGCAGTAGCTTTAGTAGCACTAGGGAAATATCCAGGATTTGACTCTGGCATGTACTTTGAGATAGTCCTGTATTGAAAAGAGGTAGGCAGAGCTGTATCCTGTGATAACTTTTAGGATGCTGCTTATACCAAATAGTATATAGTGATCCTACTACCATGTGCAGGATTTTTGGCCCTTGTTTTTTAGGTGTGGGAGGAGAAATCTCTGTGCATTACATCTATTGTTAAATTTAATTTGCTGCTGAAAATCTGTATCTTTCAACTCTTGCAAGTGACCCCTCTTGAAAAAATGAAAAACAGCTGTCTTGGAAGTTAAGACCACTTCACCGTTTTCTCCTTACTGTGGCTTTGCTCTTGCCTCTGCAATAAAGAGGTGGATTCTCTCCCTGCTCTCCATCTTTCCAAATTTCTAAACAAGATCAAAATTTGCAGTCTACCCAGTTATTTTGTTGTTGTTCCTGTAGGAGATTATGTGAATTGTGGGAGGAGCAGGGAATTGCTTCTGTGTATCAAACCCCAACAGGAGAAAAGCTCTCCTTTTACACTTCCAGCTCAGCTTCTTTCCATGCGCCTCTCCTTGTCCTGGCTTTCAGTGCTGTAGTGGTTGCTGATTTGGGTTTTACAGTATGTTTTGCTGGAGGTGTCAGTAGCAGTTTCCCTGGACACTGAAATGTTGAGCTTGAATGCTGCAGAGGAAGTTGAGCAGCATTAGTCCCTAACCTCTGCCTTGCTCTGCTCTGTAAATGTTCCCATGTTGCCCATGTTTGAGTTAGGACTCTCTTGGACTGCTCTTGTGGCTGCCAGGTTTGAAGTCCCCGGTGGGGTACAGCACACCTGCCTGAATGAGATGCACGCAGCAGTGGTGCACTGCAGCCTGGCAGAGGGACTCGGTGTGAGGGCAAGGGAAGCCCAGCACACCAGTCACAGATGGCTGGAGTGCAAATCCCAACTCCTGTAGAAATGTCCTGTAGTAGGTGTCCTCTGTGTGTGCCTCTGTTTGTAGGTTGGGGGCAAACGTCCTTTCTCGCAGAGGACGGCAAATCACACCGAGTCTGCTCTGCTGTACTTGCTGAGCAGCCAAATCAGGTTTGGTCATTTGGTGTGCAAAGGAGCTGCCCTTCCTGCAGGGCTGAGTGTGAGGAGCTTCCCTGTGCCCCAGCTCCCCTCCTCCCCTCTGCCGCCTGCCAGGAGTCTGAGAGATGCTGTGATTAGGGAGCGTATTTAGGAGGAGATCAGCTGCAGTGATGGCTGGGGATTTTTTTGGAGGTACTTGCGCACGTGGAGGGATGTCGGGAACCGAGCAGAGAGTGCTGCACCTCCCCAGAGCACTGTGTTGCGGCTGGGGGCTGCCTGGCGGGGCAACCGCAAGGGGAAGGGGGCTGCAGGGAAGGAATGGGTGCGTGGAGCGGGTGCGTGGATAGCGAGCGGCTGAACTCTCCGCTCTGCACCGCAGCACACATGCGTGCAGCAGGGGGTGGCGGGGGGGCTGCTCTGCTGATGTCAGAAACTGCAGCCCTCTACCTCCCGCCAGCAGCCTGCCTCCCCTCCTCTTCCACCCCGCCTTTGCCCGCAGCCCCGTTTAGGAAAGGTTGAAGTAGTGCATGTCACTAGGGAAAATTCCTCTGGAGGAGGTGTCTGGGGAAGAGGAGGGGTATGTGTAAAAGACCTTGACCTTGGAGGAGAAACCGGGGCTGGGAGCTTGATGAGGGTCTGCCGAGGGTCAGCTTGGCTTTTTCCTGGCCCCAGTGCATCAGTATGGGCAGGAGAGCACGCCGGCAGGAGAGCCGGCAGAGATTGGCGGAGTGGTGAGCAGTGGAAGCCTTACTTTTGCTGTGGCTCACTATGGCCAGAAGCTGGCTTCCTCCTGCTGTGGATGTCAGTGATGGTTGGGGTTACCCCAGGTTGCCTCTCAGTTTACGCTGTATATTTTATAAAGGAGCTGGAACAGAGCAGACAGGATTTCAGTTTGTGTCTGTCTTCTCAGTGGTCACATTGGGTATTAAATTTCCAGCATTAACAATGGTGGGGGGGGGGGCAGTGGGCACACAGATTGGGCAGGAGTTCCTACTGCCTTCGTGTGAGGTTAGAGAAAGGGGCTCGGTGAGAGAGTCGGGTTTCTTGTTTTCCTAGTATAAACTGGATTTGCGTATGGCAGAGATGTTATTAGACTTACTGCCGCACGTGTCCCGAAGCCCCTGGCTCTAGAGCGTTTACTCTGATCAGCAAGCTATGATTGAAATATTTCCAGGTGTCCTTCCAAAGAAAAGCGGGATGTTGAGTGCACTGTAGATATTTGGGACAGGGAGAGCTACTTGAATTTCTTGTAAGAAGGATACAGTACTAAAGCTATGGGGGTATTTTGTTGGCTTTGGGGTGTAGTATGGAAATTTCACTGCCTTCCAATGTAATCCTTCTCTGGACAGTGCCAAAACCGTCACTGCCAGGGGAGGACTTGTCCATTGATCAGAAACAAATTTCTGAAGATTGCCCCCACCCAAAATGATGGTCTAACACCAGTGTTTTAAGAGAGGACTATTACAATCTTTTTGTTCTCTTCAATGCCCTAGAAGTATTTTAGTTTTTCTGGCCCTGCAAATTAGGTGAAGACAATTTTTAAAATGGAAGCATGCTGATATAAAAATCTCTCTGCATTGTGCCATCTCTGAGCACCATCTGTCTGCTTCACAACCCTGACAACCAGGGCATCACCCCCTTTTTCATTAATTCTTGTCTATCACCTGTTTTGGTGTTTCAGATGTTTCTTTTTCTTTCCTATGTTATTGAAAGTTCCTCATTTTGACAAAAAAAATTAGTTTGCCAATGTTTGACTACAGAGTGAGCTATTGCTGTTGGCTTGGCCAGGGGAAGAGGGCAGTATCTGCTGGCACCAGGATCACCAGTGCAGGAAAGAAGTCTGGAATGCTGTAAAAGAAATGTGGAGTATTTCACCTTGGTTTGTGTTTGCCTGCAACAGAAGTGGTGTCAGCGCTCAGACCAGTCATCCTGGGGAAAGCAGAGGTGCATTGGTTTCTGATGGGCAAATGTGTACTTAAAATTTTGAGGTGCTCACTAGATTTTTTGAAATAGAAATGTCAGGCTGTAACTTAAACAACTGTAGTTCCTGCTGGCCCTTAAGACAGTAAGTTTAATGCTTCAAAATATGGGGCCCTATGAGTCAGGGCTGACCTCAGGGTCCTTTTTGTACCTTCTTAAATTTACTGTCTATTTAAATACACTTCTGTTATGGCTCCCCAAACATTCTGGTATTGCTGCCTACATGATTTTTGGAGAACAGTAGCAGAGTACTTCTGAAGAAATGGGCCAGCAACATCTTGGAAATCAGCTTTTTGAACACAGAGTAGCTGAAGATCAGTGGGAATTTACGTTTCTGGGGAAAATGAGTCTATAATTGTTAGATTTCGATTTCTCATAGCTTATTCCACCTGTTGCTCTCCAGCTCCCTTTCTTTCTGTTTTAATTTTGAATTTGTTTTGAATGTTCATTTGTCTGTCATGGATCAGTTACTTTAATCAGTAATTGTATTAATCTATAGTGCTTTGAGTGAAAATTTCTCTTTAGTAATGCTGCTTTACCCTCCTCCTTTCCTCCCAGAGAACATTGCAGAATTTCTCTTGCTCCCACCTGTTACATGAGTGGACTGGGAAAGATGGTGGTTGGTGCAAGTGGCTAATTATTAGAGATCTCAGTGATTCAGAGACGTAAGGAAAGCTGGTTAATGTTGTATCTTGCCTTCTTATGACGAGGTCAGGAAAGGAGGAGATAATTGTGGCTTTATTCCTGGTATTGGGACCCGTCTCACTCTGCTCCTGGCAGTGTCAGAAGGAGAATTCCCCATCTCTGAGATACGAGTTGAGTAAATGTGATGACCCTTCAGAGAATATGTGCGTATAGATGTGATACCGTACTCTCAGCACTTTTGTATTGTGTTCCTGAGAGCATGAGTCACATATCTCTCCGAAGCGGTGACCTGCTGTCTGGCTGCTTCAATCCAGAGCTCTCATCTTGAGTTTGCTGTCGTCCAAGCACCCGCGGCCATGGGCTGTCTTGTCTTTCCTGTGGCTGGAGTCTGCTTAGCAGTGACACTGAGACAAGTCCAGGTTACTGTCCTGCTTCTGAGAAGGGTGCCAGTGAATCTTCTCTCTTTGCTAGAAGACACAGGTGATTTGGCTATTAAACACAAACCCCTTTTTCTCCAGGGCAGCAAAGGTAGCATCTCTCTTTGCAGGGTTGTTGTTACAGTGGTTCTGTCAGAGTCCCAGAAATTGAGCTGGGAGCTGTCTCAGAATAGGCATTGTGGTAATGAAGATGCAGTTTAGAGAGAAGAAAAACAAATCCTATGCAAATGTATCTGTAAGGAAGGAAGGTGCCTGTGAAGATGAGCCTGGGAGTGGGCATAGCTCTTTGTAGGCCTACCGAGCTGAAGGCTAAATGGCCGAGAAGGCAGGGAGCGGCAGCCTGTCTGCTGTGGCAGAGCTGCTGGGTTCTCTCTAGGGGCTGTTGCTGTGATGACAGTGGCAAACAGGGACTGAAAAATTTACCAGATGCGTGCGAGCCAAAGGATTAAACTTTCTTATAGGAGGGAAGGGAGAGGAGGAGGAGGAGGGCGGGTGATGATGTATTAGCAAAGGACAGCATCCTAGTGAGAAATACCAGGCTTGCTCTTCTGTAGGCACTGGGATGGCAGGGGGGAATGCGGACTGGCATTCTTCCTCCAGGCTAAACTCTGGGCAATACTGCTTTGACAGATCCTCCCTCTGAAGAGGGGTGAATGTACCCTGCTTTCACTGGGTAAATGGGCAGGATTTGCATTGTTTTGGCAGATGAAACATAAGAAGTGGGTAAAGATGGTGTGACTTTCTTTTTTTTTCCACACTTTTTCCTATTCCCTGTAACCACAAATAACTCTAGTTCTCTGCCTTATGCCTAGAGCTTTTCTGTATCCGAGTTGGTGCAAATAATCAAGTTTCAGTGTTGCCTGCAGGTTTCAGACTATTGAACATGAAGCTAACCAGCCTGCACTAGTGTTATCGATAACACACGACTGTTGTCATTGAAAATGCCTGATGCAAAATCATATCAGCACTATTAGGGCTAGTACTGGTCTTGACCCTGCATACTGCTTTTCTCCCTGCTGGTTTCCCTTCCCAGACCTGGAGTGGTGTCCCTGAACATCAGGGACAGTTTTCCCTCCACTGGAGCCTGAGGGAGGTCTTACCACTGCCCTGTACTGCAGCTGCCTTTGTGCAGGTTGACCATTATAAGGACTGGCCCTACAAGAATTAGTGATTTGCAGTTGGCTGGGGAGTGAGATGCTGGTGAGGGGGTCTCTGCCCTCAGTGCCCCAAATCTCAGTGCCCCATAGTTCAAAAGGTGGTACCACTTGGTGGTTTGCAGTACTACAAGTTACTATGGTATGTTTTTGCAGGATGTATCAGGAAAGATTTACCCGGTCATGCCTGGCAAGCCTCTAAGCAGCAATATACATACTAGCATAAAACGTTTGTCTGCAGACTTAGTAAGACAGAATTGTGGTCATTAAAACTAGTTTTTTTCTAGAAGGTCTTCAACTTAAAACATTTATGGAATGAGATGTTAATATCTATGGAAGTTAATGATATAGGTCTTTCCCACTAGCCAAAATCCCAATGGGCTTTTTAAGCCCCAGTGAATACAGGCCATGAGAGAGAACAGGGACGTTCAGGCTCCAAAGCCAGTTCCTGAAAGCTTGTAGAAAGGCTTCTTTCCTTTCCCTTCCCTCACTTCCACTCCTCTTCCAGGCATCTGAGATAGCTGGTGTAGGCTGCAGCTTGTCTAGTGGAGTAATGCTTTATCTTCTGCTGCTACTGTGTCATCTCTGGTAAGTCAGTTGGTGTAGACTGTGGTAAGTGATACGTGTGAAGAGAGAGATGTCATTTCTTGATGTTGAAGACAACTCTACTTTGAAGGAGGAGGTTTTCTCAGTCCCAGGAGAGCAGTGAGAAAAGGAGAAGCGGTCTGACACAGCCCGAAGTCTGAGGTGAAAAAAGGTGGGAGAAGAGCTAGAAATCTTTAAACTGGGTTTTTTTTCCTTCCTCTGAGTCCTCTTCTTTTACAGGTGGGACTGAACATAAGGTATCTCAAGAAGGTGAGTTTTACCCTGGCTTCTCTCTTGAAGGAGATTATTTCCTGAACCTGTTGCTTTGTTCCAAATCTACCATATGCTCCAGGGGGGTCTGCAGTTGGCAGTCTTGCCTCATAGTGAGAGGTCTCCTTGTCTGTGCAGCAGAATATAGTCAGTGTGTAAAGTTCCCCACAGCCCTGGAGAAGTGCGAGATGTGCGAGTTGATCCTGTTGCTGTTCTTGCTGCTGGAGACCTGATGTCATACACCTGACTTGAAATGTGACTTCAGAGGGGGTAGTACAGTGCTTTCTCTGGGACGTATTTACTTGATGCACATCTCAAATAGCATGAGTGCTCTGGAAGCTTTTGCATGGAAAACAGCTTGTTAAAGTTCTTGAATTGATGTCCAGTGCCTGCCAAATGCACTTAGCATTTCTACCGTAGTGGAGCAGCTGCCATTCTGAAAATGTCTGTGTGTATCTTGGGTTTTTTCCCTTCCCCCTCCCCCCCCCCCTTGTGTCAAAATATGTGACATTTCATGGGTGATGGGCCAAGAAATCATCCAAGGTGGCTGGAGGAGAAAATAGATGTGGAAGAAGGAAGTTATCTGTAGTGCCCTCTGTAACCCACTGGGACTTGCTGCAAGGTTGTTCTTGGACACTAATAGAGAGTATAGCCTGGTGATGCTAGGCAGGAGTTTTCTGTTGTTTGCCCAAAGAGTTGGTATGCTGTTAAGTACCATTTTTTCTGCCTCGGGGCCTCTCCATGTCATGGGTGTCAAATGTCCTCTGTTGAGATTGTGTCGAAGAGATTAGAAGAGTTGAAGTTGTGCAGCTTTTTTTTTTTTCTATAACTGGTGCCAGTGCAGAGACAAAGCTCCATCATGATTGGTGTGCTTCTTCAGTGCATGTTAAAGTGGTGATTCATAGCTCTTGTGTTACTTTAAATATTCTTGATTTTTGGACCACAGGATTAAGAAGTGACTTCCAGCTCTGCCCATTTTTATTTGGCTTGTATGTCATCTGGCCTAGAATCTGCCACCTCTGCATATTAGGATGTTGTGTTGCATCTTCTGCTTGTTATGAAGTTGCCTGGATTAAAATTTTCAGTATTGCCTTATCAGTGCAGAGCAATGATCCACAGCCTTCTCTGTCTGTCTGAATTGCTCTTGGACTTAATAAGGATGATGTAGAGGAGTGAAGTGTTGGTCAGCTCATCCTTTGTGTGGAAGCGCTTCTACAGCAGCAGGCTGGGAGTTGAGCTCTCATAACGTGCTTGTTTGTCTCCTCCAGACAGCCAAGTTCAGCATTAGAGATGTGAGAAGAGAGGAACAAGGTAGTTTGCTTTTTTGATAACCATTATCAAATATTGCTGACAAGTCTAGGTGACTCTGGCAGCTGCTTGCAGTTTATGTTGCTGCAGAGCTGGTTACCCAGCTTTAAGGAAGTGCATTATGCCTCGTTAACTCTTTGTGGCTGTGTACATTTAGTTTCTTTGGTAGTCTTGAAGCTGAGCTTAAAAAGTCTTCCCTCCCACCACCTCACAAATGGTCAAGAAGTTTCTTCTCCGATGAAATATGAAATGTTAATTGTTGGAGTTTTTTCTCATTTGAAAAACGCAGCTAAAACTCCTTCCACATCTTGGAAATAAAACGCAGGTCTCACCAATGCAGTTATCTTCTCTGAGGGGGTGGTGGGGGCTGGCTTGGGAACAAGGAAACAAGCAGCTTGACTGAGCCAGAGGAATTTATATTCTTCCTTCTGCATCTCTGAATTCCTGGATCCTGCATTGCAGTGACTTGGCACTGCTGAGACCTGTCTCCCTGCCACACTGTTACCTTGTCTACTAACCAGCTGTAGACTGCTGTTTATTTAGCTCATTTATCCAAACCCACCAGCACCTGATGTGATCAGCTGATGGGAAGGAGAAAGGAGCTCATGTCCAGAAATGAGCTCACTTGGTGGGATTTCTCTTTGTGAAGCTGTTTACTTCAGGACCCTCTGTGCGTAGCAGGATTGGGACAGTCGCTGGAGTTCTTACACGGGTTGCAGTTGCTGTGTGTGTGGTAGAGGTTACTGCTATGGCTGCATCATCTTTGGAGCAGCTCCCTGCCCTACTGTCTCGCTTACTGCGTGTCCACTTTAAGAGGGTTCATCTGCAATGCAGCTGTTAGCGGGGAAGTTCTGTAAATCAAGAGGGAGCGAGCACAAGCAAGCCCAGTGTCTGCAGTTGTGGCTGGGTCCTCCCTACAGCACAGGGAAACTTGTTTAGAAAGACTTTCTGCAGGAGGAGGAGGAGGAGGAGAAAGAGATGTCAGCAATATGCTGATGCTGGGAGGCCCTCCGTTCTGTGCCTGTGTCTGCACCAGCTGCTCAGGAGCTGGAAAACGTGTGGAAAAGCACAACGGGCAGCAGCCCTGGAACTGGAAAATCCTGTCATGCTTTTACCCTCCTCACTCCTCTGCCTCAGACTCTAACCAGGTGTTTGCTTAGGGTCGATCCTGTCAGGATGTCTTTATTGCACACTCCCTTCTCACACAGGATGTCCTGTTACAATTCGGAGCTTGTGAGCTTCTGCATATGACTCGGAAGCACACAGAGGCCTCACACATTGGGAGTTTATTACTGTGCCCTCCTCCCTTGTGCAGGCTGTCAGAGCGACTGCTTGCTGGTGGAAGGGGATGGTGCTGGTGACCTGTGGGGATGCTGTGATGGTGGGGAGGAAGCCCACAGGTGGAGTCAGCTGGAGTGCCACGGCTCTGCAGGTGTTGTACCTGGCGGCTGGGGACTGCTGCTGAGTGATGCCGTGCGAGGAGGAGGAGAGGGGCCATGTGCTGCGGTAGCTCTGCGGCAAGCAGGGCAGATGAGTTGTCTGGGGCTACAAGCCCCTCAAGCGCATGTCAGGGAGGCTGGCCAGGGAGCGTGTCACTTATAGCACATAGCTGAGGAGTGGATGGCTTGCTGTTCTGCTCTTCCCGTGCCCCTCCGCTTCCCCAGTGTGCAGGAGCACTTTGAAGGACTGCCTGGGTATCAGTCATGCCTGGGAGCGCTTGTAGGATCACTTGCTGGTTCCCCAACCACAAGTTTCTGAGCATGTTCTAGTGAAGAAAGCTGGGAAGCATGATGCCTTCCCACAGCGATCTGCAGGGATACCTGGAGCTCCATGGGCCAGAGCTGGAGAGGGCCCCACAGGACCTTCCTTAAAGATGGCTACAGCCTGGGAGAGTGCACACTCCTTTTCACTCTGGTGCTTGGCAGACAAGGTTCCCTCCTTCGCTGCATTTAAAAATATTCTGAGCAGATCTAGTTCTGGGTTTCTACTTTGATTTCTTTATTTCCACTTGGGAAAGCATCTCCTATTGACAGGTATTGAAGATGCAGGAGAAACTGGTGTAAGATTCACCACATGCTTTTCTTCTTTCCTCTCTGCCTCTCCTGTTTGCCTGGCCATTCATTGTCCCTCTTGTAATAACCAAATTGTGCTAACCATGTATAAGCAATGTTCCCTCCCCTTTTGCCGGGGGACTGGCTGACTTGTAAGAAGTTATTTTTAGGGTTTGCTTCCTGGGATATTCTACCCGTGGCCAGTTATGGTGATGAAAATGTCACTGAGACGCAGCAAGGACTCCCAACTCATTGCTAGCATGCCTGATCTTTCTGTTGTAATGGTGTTCATGGGGAACATGAATCCCTTACCGCTACATCACCTGTGATTAGGGAGACAGCCACAATGACTGTGCAGCCTGACTCCCTGTGAAAAGCACATGGAGCTTCCAGGGTGATAGGTTATGTTGCATCTGAATTGGTCGGGGGGGGGGCGGAATTTAAAAAGTAAAAGGAAATTATTAAAAAAGCACCTTTCTTTGCTTGCACTGGAGTTTGTTTGTGCCCTTTTCCTGTTTTGTATGTAGGGATGTCAGTGCTGCAGAGCTGTATGTCGGTGTACAGGACTGTCCCTAACAGGCAATTTGCTCCTTATACTGGATGTATTAGGTTGCACTGGGTTGCTGCCAAATGCCTGGTCTAGACTAGAGGAGAAGGTGTGTGCTTATTCCTTTTAACCACCTCTCCCACCCCACATCTGCAGCTTGCAACACCTGAAAAAGTTGATTTTTATGGCAGCTATAGCTAGCAAAACATGAATGTGATAAAAGCAAATTACAGAGCTGAGCTGAACGAGACTGTGGGTTGACAATACGCAGTCTCTGGTGCCAGTCTTGGCCTAAGAAGCACCTGCCTTTTTTTCCTGTATCCTTCTCTGTATCGCAGCAGGTC
Organism: Mesitornis unicolor; assembly: GCF_000695765.1. Lineage (NCBI taxonomy): Eukaryota > Metazoa > Chordata > Aves > Mesitornithiformes > Mesitornithidae > Mesitornis > Mesitornis unicolor. Next base: position 15,993 of record NW_010175070.1, read on the forward strand.
TTCTCTTTTCTATCACTTGGATCAGGAAACGAAGCTCAGAAGAACCCTTCAGTAAGAAATTACTGAAGTGGTGGGGATGGGAAGGCATTTGGTTACCAGATAGGTTTCTCAGAGCAGCTGTGGAAGTGATTTGGTGTAGCTCTGGGAACCAGGATCTCCTGCTGGTGGTACAGAGAAAGGTGATGTGAAGTGATGTGTTAGTGCATGAGACCAGTGGTGTGGAGATAGCTCTTGCGTGCCTTTATTGTATTCCTGGAAGAGGGCATGGGGAGCAGAGAACCCCGAGTGGCTTTGGATTGAGGTAGTGGGAAATATTAACTTGGTTTTCAAGCCTGATGCTGTGGGGACCAGCAAGCTGGGTGGCTGTGGTGCAGAGATGGTGGCAGCGGTCTTGAGGGGGTGGGCACTGTGCCCATGCAGTGTGGAGCCTCGCCAGCTGCCCAAAGGGGAGTGTGGTTACAGAAAGGTTGAGAGACGCTCCTCCATGACAATAGAGTCTTCAAAGTTATCAGTGCTTAGAAAGAGGTTTGTGTGTGCTTTTAAGTAATTCTTACAGTTAAAGTTGCTTTAGTGAGTGCTAACTTCTCCTCCTAAAATGTCTTCTCGCTGTCTCACTTCTATACAATACTTAAAGTACCTGAGGACTTTGCATACACAGGATGAGGTTTTTGGACTTGTGGAGGCAGCCACACTGTCTCTTTCTGCCCCCCACCTTGTGTTCCTAACTGCTTTGTGGACTTACTGATACATGGTGCATTTTGCCCCTTTTGTATAGAAGTGTTTTGGCGGCTCTGCTATGGGTAATATCTGGTTTTGTGCGTATGTGCAATTTAAGTCTGAAATTTCTTGGTAGCCTGCTCTGTATTTACAGCTTGCTCTGCTTAATTTAAAGTTATCCTAGTATCGCTAGGGGAACTTAGTCTTAAAATAGATGGTTTGGCCTTTTTTTTTTTAATTATTCTAATCCTCTGAGACTTGGTGTTCTTGTCAGAAGAGTGTATTTCAACAGAGGTATTATCTCTTTGGGGAGGAGTCATTCAGTTCTTGGGTGCAGAACCATTCATCTGTGCCCTCAAGAAGATTTTCCATTTAGTTTACTCCTCTGGTTCATGACCCTTAAATACCAAATCAAGGAAGCATTTCCAGCATTCTTCTCTCTCTCAACTGGATGGAATAGCTAAAAAATAAGAGATTAATATAGGCTTGCTGTTGCTTGGACACAGGCCCCTCATGTGTCTTGCACAGTGAAGAATGGTGTTCTGCTGAATACCAGTCTTAGGAGCATGCAGAAATTCTGTGTTTGTCCCCAAGCTCCCATCATTTGGGTTCAAAAGAAATCCAACTGTTTGATGACAAGCGGCTGCATTATCATGTAGCATTTTATTCAAGGGCTACATCATCCAGGTGTGTCGTTGGAAAACTGGGGCCAGGATGCAGTAGTTCTGCAGGCATGGACAGCCCCGACAGTGACAGCTGAATTGAAATGTGTGGGGGTTGCATGAGAAGGAGCCTCTGTAGCCCTTCCTGCACAGGACAGCCGTACAGTTCCTGTTTGTATGTTGGAGTCAATGCCAAGAACTTCCTCTTCCAAGTAAGGTTTTTCCCGAAGTTTTGTTAGGGATTTGCTCTCTGCTATGGAAAGGGATGGATGTTAGTCTTGTTCTCCAGGAGTTTGATTCCCTGCATTCCTTGTCCTCCCAGGATTTCTTTTCCCTATCTGAAAGAAAGTCCTTCTACTGCACGGTGCTCCTCTGCACCACCAGGAAAGTGTTTCTGCAGTTGTTTTTTTTCTTTTTAGCCATGCCCCCTCAGTCTTGCCTTGTTGTTCCCCCATCAACTATGTAATGCATCACTAGCTTTCATTGAGCATTCTTTATCCTTCCACTACAGTACCAGACAAGTATTAGCCCTGTTCTACACTTGGAAATACTGAGATGCAAAATTTAAAGTGCTTTCCAGAACGCTTGGCGATAAGCCATGATGAATTAGGAAAGGAGTCCAAGCCATATTCTTTGCTATAACAGTGATAAGAAGAGTGTAGGTAGAAAAAAGATATTTGGCAGGAAAATAACGTGGGATAAAGCATGTAGTATTAAGAGGAGTTGTGATCTAGTTTGCTGGTTATAGTAATAAAATTTTGGTGTGTTCCTTGTACTACTTTTCCCCGTTATTTTCTTATTGTTTATGGAACACAGCTCTGAAATACATTATGTCGGGTGTGCCGTGTTGGCATCTGCATTTGGACTCTCTACCTTTGTGTTATTTTTTCAGGTGATAAGAGATGGCTTGAAAACTAGAGGGAATTGCTGTTGATGCAAAAGACTCTTACACAGATGACAGTAAACAGCACATGATATTTTTATGTGTGGGTTTGTGAAGACTAATCAGAAAAAGTAAAGGAGATCACTTAGATATAAAGTTGTTTTCTTTTGTCAGTTATAACTACAGGAATGGGGACAACAACATCTGCAGTGGGTCACTTTCTGAAGTGGGTAAAAGTAAGGTGGCAAAAATGAAAACTTAGATTTCTAGGATCAGCAACCTAAGAGAGAAAATAAGAGCAACCTTATGACAAGAATTTAGGGGAAATCTGAAACTTGCTGTATGTCAGGATCTGAGTAAATAAAGTCAATTGTGAAAATTTAGATTATGGGATGCTGTCTGGTAACTGTTCCTGCTCCCCATTCACTGTGTCTGTGGCTAACTTACCAGCGTGTGCAAACGTTTCCTAAACCCTGGAGAATTTGTAAACATTCACATTAATGTATGGTTAAGTCATTTCAAGTTTTTCCAAAGGCAACAGCTGTAGATGCGCAAGGTGTACTGTTGCACGCCCTTCTGATCATATGTTAATGTTAAACTAATATGAAGTCTTCAAGAGTAGAACATCCTTTGCCACCCAGGGAGCAATAAAATCTTGGATGCGTTTAAGAAGATTACTGTTAGCTCGTCAGAAGGAATAATGAGAAGTTACGGGACAGAGCTGAAGACCTGTCATTAACTGAAAGCTGGTTCAGGGGAGGGAATAAAAAATAGGGGGGAATGACCAGAAAGCTGTTCTACACGTAATAGTGTGTATGCTGGGAATACCGCTCTCATTTCAAATGGTGTGATTCAGGTTTTGTTTAGAAGGCAGGTAGAAACCATGCTGTGGAGGTGTTGGAAGGAGTATCCATATGAGGGGTGGGAGCGGAGGGAAAAGGGAAGTACTTGGGAGAGGTGGAATGTGTTTAAGGTTAATTAAAGTGTGCTGTGAAAACTAGTTAGATGTTCTTGTGTGCCCTTTCTGTAGTAAGAGACAAATCTGGTTATGCAACGAATTGAAAATTTATCTTTTCAATAATTCATTTCAAACTTGCTGCCTTGAGACAAATATCATAGATTGGAAAAAAGGATGAGAAACTTGTGTGTAATTAAAGTTGGCATATTTGGAGAGGAATTCTTTTTTAAAAGTAAAGGGCTACAGACTTATTTCTTCAGGCTATTTGTGTTTGGCACTGGGAGGTTAATCCCTTACCCCTTTTGTACAGGATGACTGAGACAGTCCTGAAACATAGATCCATGCCCCCCCCCCCCTTTTTTTTTTTTTTTCTCTTTTTTTTTGACAGTTGTTTTCTCTGTGTCTTTAGAAAGTACAACCTTCCCTTTGGAGATACACTGATACACGTTTTCCTAGCACCAGAGCAGGGGAGTGGAATCTAAGGGGAAAGGTGAATGTTTGACTCCAGCATTTGGAGTGATCAGTCTTACAGATTGATTTTAAAAAAACAAACCAACCAAACAAAAAAACCGACCAAACAAAAATGAAACAAAACAAAGCCACCAATCCAACAAAGGACATCCAGCCACTATCCTTTTTCAGTCTGTCTTTTCTGCCATCTGGCTGTCCTAATGTTCCAGCGTGTTGTAAGTTGAATTGTGGCTCTTCTACCTGAATTAGCAGGTTTCAGCCACCATTGGTTATGAAATGCGAGACAAAACGAATTAGTGGTCTGGCAATGAGTGTATATTAAATTTAGGAGCTGACGGTACTGCTTATCGTGGCTTGACTTTCTCTGCTTTTGGAAACTGTGTTCATCTTTGGTTGCACTTCAGCTTTGTTTTCTTAATCTTTAGCATGTTAGAATAATGTGTAATGCTGCTGAGGACTAATGCTGGTGTGTGTACCTATGCTAGCACTACTGCACACAACTTTTTGGCCTCCAAGTTGCAAATAATTTTTCTGCTAGTTTGTTGGGCTGTCTTTGGTGGAGGGTAGAGGAGAAGACAGCAAAAGGAACCAGTAATGTAGCATCCCATGGTGCTGTTTTTAGAAGTTCTGTGTGGTGCAGGTCTACATGAAAGATGCTTAAAGCATTTTTTTCCCCCAGTTTTTTTACCTCGTATGAGAAGGAACGTTAATACTGTAAAGGAGGATGTGAAGCACAGTTCTCCCAGGCTCAGTTCTGTGAACTGCCTGGATGTGGTGTGTGGTTGGAAAGAACTTTTTACACTGGAGCTATGAACGTTGTTCTGCTTCTCTCTGTGGATGATATGCCGGTTGCTTCCAAACAAACAGGGTGTTTGTTCATGACGAGAAATTCAGGTTGATTTAAGCAATATTTGAATCAACAGCATGAAGAGTATGATGTCAGGCCTTCTCCGTGGAAAATGATATTATAAGTTATTAGCCGATTGAATGCACAAGTCATAGGGATACCTATTGTATTGCTAACTGAAAGCCCTGGTGATTCTGCAGGTTTTGTGGAGCACTGAAACACTCCAACAAGTTGGGTGGGTGCTTCTCTGACTCTTGAGAGTGGGTTTTAACTACTGCCTGGGCTGACTCTTGGAGGAGGAAGGATGCCAGCTTCTCCTGTGCTCAGCAGCTCTGCAGCTTCATAAAAGTGGAATTCTTGTAGCACCTTCTCCTTTAGGCTTCTAAGAACACGCATCGTTTCAGACTTTCAGCCAAAGTGAGAGCTTGCTATCCAGAGTCTGGCTGTTTGAGAGGGGGGAAAAAAAACCCCATATTTTTTCCTTTAAGTTGTTTATGTGTCTGAAATTTAAGGATGTGGTTGCATATCTTTATAAATCCATGATGTGATCACTAACCCCAAAAAGTCGTTCTTAAGTAAAAAAGAGGAGGTGCATTTTTTTCCCCTATGATTGCTCTGTTTTAAAATTAAGTGTTGTTTGTTTTAAAGCCATGAGGTGTATTTTAATTGCAAACTGGAGATCTTTAAAACCATCCTTCTCTTAACTGCCAATTCATTTGGAATAACTGTGAACCCTAATGAAGGGCAAATAGTACTTGGTTTTGAATTATTGGTGTTTATGGAAAGGCAAACTGTCTCCTTCCCTCCTGCCCTCCCCACAATAAGGGCATTGCTTTTGTGCAATGTAAACTGCTTTTAGTAATGGTCTTGTGCTTAAGAGCTTCTAGTTAATGAGACCTATTAACAATAATGAAAAATGGCATGCTTAAAGTGCAGACCTAGTCAGAAAAATTATTCTCCAAGAATGACTGGATGGCTGCGTACTCTTACTTGGCTTATTTAATTTAGGAGGTGGGGGAGGAGTGCAGTCTTGGCTCTGAAACCAATTATTCTCCTACAAATGTGCCCATGATCTGCAGTTCCCGCTGGGGATTTGCAGGGCTGGGGCTTCGAGTGCTAAAGAGCTTCCCAAACTGAGCCTAGCTGAGACTGGCATAGGCTTGACTTTGCTTTCCGAAGCCTCGGCGGGAGTAGCAGTAGTAAAACACAGCTTTTTGTCTGCTGAAATGAGCACATCTGAGTCAGCAACGCAGAGCAGTTGCATGGAGTAGGAAAGTGATGTTTTTACATAATTATTCATCTGGCTATGTTTGTGTTTTAGTGTGTTGCCACCTCCGCATCATGTGCTGTTTTAGTTGGGAAGTATATGCATTGCTTTTCAATATGTGAATAATTATGCTTAAGGAGAGAGGGGAGGATTGGCAACAACTATATTGGATTTGAAATACAAAAAACCCCCCGCATTCCTCCCTAGGAGCTGCCACGAGAAGAGAGCATGGATGTTGTCTGTTCATATGAAGAAATGATAAGGCATTACAGGGAAAGTCTAGAGAAGTGGAAGCTCCCTTTATCTCTGCCTTAGTGTCTTCCCACTTGGTACTGTACCCACATGTCTATTGTAATAATTTCCTTTTGAGATAAAGGGGATGTTTCTTTTCACATTTTGAGGGCAGCACTGATTGCTGGAGACAGGCTTATTTCTTGCTTCTATACCCTGGCTGCCAACTCGAGCTAATGGTACCAGACCCTTTAGGGTTTTAATTGGGCTTATCCTCTAATAAGGCTCCCCCCTGTGAACTGCCATCTATGGCAGGATCATGTGCTTGAAGCTTAGTGGTCCTAGATGGATGGCTAGTGGCTACCTCAGTGGTGATCCCTCTGTTTCTTCTGGTGCTAAGCAGAAGAGTATCAGTGTCTGCTCTCAAAGGAACCATTTCTGTGCTATACTGAGACCATTTCAAACCACCTTGCCCTTGTCTCTCACAATTGCATCTTCCATGTGGAGGTAGAGGGACTCTGGGGGGTTCGTGTAATTTTTCAGGATGTTATGTACTCGCACATCTGCCCTTCACGGAAGAGGGAGGTTGGAGTGTTTGCCACTGAGCACTCAAACCCTACCGTGGGGACTGTTGAGCCATCTGTGAGAGAGAGTCAACTGCTCGAAAAGAAAACAGACTTGTGGCTGAAGCTGTTTACGTATGGAAATTGGAAACAGGAGGATGCCTAGGGCATGCAGGAGCATTGGCTAGCAGCTTCAGTTAAAATGGAGCCAAGCAAGCTGCTGCGTGGCGAGCTGCAGCATCCCCAGTGGGGCTGCGAGAAAAAAAAAGCAGGCCAGTGCGTGCAGGAGGAAGTGGCTGTCAGCGCGACGGGGAGCAGACCACTGCTGGGGCTGTCCAGGACGCCGCTGTGTAGGTAAGAGAGGAATTAGCTCTAGGTACAAAACGTTTTGTGGCCTGATGGCCAAAAATACTCAACAGTGCCAGGTTTGCGTGCATGCGGTTTGGCCAGATTTTCTTTTCCAGGTCTTGCTCTCCTGCTGTATATTGCCACAAGGCCAAGATTTGTGAGTTTGACCCAGAATTGCAAGGATATGCCTGTGCTCTGTTTTCTTAGACTGTTGTGTTTGAAAAGATTGGGATTTCTTTACTGAAAAATAAAAACAGAGATTTCTCTAGGCTTTAATATGTTCTACTATGGTGTTAGCAAAGGGACAGGAAAAAGCAATTGCAAAGCTGAACACCATGATGTGAGCTTATGCTAAAACTTGGACCTTATAACTACCACTTGCTCTCCTTAGCTTGTCTGTTTTAGAGATGGAAGCACTGAGCTCCCATGCTTCTGCTGGGCGTAATTTATTTTGGCATACCCAGTATTGCTGAAAATCAAATTTTTGGGTATTCTTTGGAATCAGACATTTAATCATGTGCTCTATAGTCACACGTATGATGTGGCATCATTACCAGTTTGCATAGACAATATTTATTCTGCTGTTTTTTAAACTTCCAGGTATTTTGTAAAACAATCTTTTCTGAACAGAAAATAGGTATTACCTTTTTTGTTTTTTAAATTGTGTTATGCCTACTGCATCTAGAGAAATGTTTTTTCTCTGCCTCTTCATTGGCTTGGTCATTCAGTGCTGCAGCCCAGACTTTTGTTACTCACGCTACTGGGTGACCTGTTGGCTGGTAGAGAAGGAAAGCTTTTACATCTATGAATCCCTCACTGAGGGATAATGTCTTTTGCAGTAGCTGCCACTTCATCTCCTTCTCCTCTCTTCCTATGGCTTTTGAAAAGTGTACAAGACACAGTTTGTCATAACCTGCCATCTCTTTCAAGATGTCTGGAACATCTTTTGACTAGAGTGGGTCAGTATAAATGCCTGGGTGCCACTTCAAGATACATTTTGATTTTGGTTATCAGAGCTTGGTGTGTAAGTAGCTGGTGTTGAAGAGGAGGTGCCATTTATAGGGCACTTCTTTGTCCTTTATTAGAAGTGACTATAGCAAGTGGGAATCTCTGAGGCAATATTGCTGTTTTCCTTAACAAGAGGGTAAAAGATGGTGAGCAGTCTGTTGTCTGATCTTGCCTTACTCACAGCTTGTGTGATAAGCAAGTCATTGCATTCGGGTGTTCAGTTCTGGTTTTAAATTCAGACAGAAAACCTAATACCCCTTATTTTTTTCCCCTTTTGTCTGTCTCCATTCAGGAGTAGCTGAAGTCTAATCAAAGCAAATCTGATTGCTGGGCAGGCAGCATCTACAGAAAAGCAGAGGGTCACACTGGGCCTCAAACTTTAAAAATGCAGACTAGTTCAAGTCTCAGATTGTGTTTCTGCAAAATGGTGTATTCCCTTTTTATTGCTGGTGCTATTAGGCTAAATCAATTCCTGTTTAAAGCACCTGAAAATCCAGTGCTATAAGGTGTCGTAGGAGATGCTGGGTGCTCTTTTTGCAGCCAGTATGAACAATCTGGATCTGTATCTTATTTGAAGGGCATTTCAAGTTATCATAGAATCATACAATGGTTTGGATTGGAAGGGACCTTTAAATTGTTCCTGTTAATGCTTAATCATTACCTGTCTGTACATTCACATGTATTTTCTATGTGATAAATGTAGACTTTTAACAATTTATGTGCTGAGCAGAACATACCAAGCTGACTGTGCTAACAAGACTACTGAATTGCAGTCATGGGCTGGCGAATCACAGAACAAGATTGTATCTCAAATTGGAGCTGAACCCAGATGATCTTGTTAAGTAACTCAGACATGATGAAGATAGTTAACATGTTGGGAATCCGATGCTTTTGTATGAAATCAGAAAAATAATAAAGCTGTATTTCTAGGGTAAGGGGGTAGCTACTGCTCTTTTTAAAGTGTGAGGAACAGGGAGAAGCAGCCAGGTTTAAGTTGTACTGATGAGCACAGGAAGATGCAAAATAAATATCTGTGGTCTATACTGTATTTCTGTCCAAGTATGATTCATCGTTTCTCTTGTCCGAATGATATTCTTGAATGCATCTGATCACCACAGAGCTACAAACTGACTTTGCCCAGTGGTTAAGACTCAAGGATGCATCTTGGTATCATGAAGGCAACCAGAAGTCCCTAGGGACAGCCTCTTGTCAGAACAGCTGCCTTGGACAGGGCAAAATATGTTTAAACTTGTCAGAAGGCAGAGAAGATGACTGGAAAAGCACCACAGAGTTGCAGATGTTTTGTTTTCTGAGATACATTGCCCTCTTCCTCTTCTGACTTCCGAGAATGATCTGTCCCAGGTCCTCCTATACGGCAAACCTGCTTGTTTGAAAAACGAAACAAACTCCTCACAATCCCCTGTTTTCCTGGTAATCTTGGTGTTTTTCTTCTCTAGACTGAATGCTTATCTTGTCTTCCCTGTGCTGCTGATCAGCGAGGCCAAGACGGGTTTATCTCAGCTCGCAGTAGTGCAGGCTGCCATCAGCGTGAGGCTGGCACAGCACTTGCTGTGAGCCCTGGCTCTTGGTGGTGTGGCCTGGCTGTTTCTCCTTAAACTCCTTCCTCCCTTACCTGCCATGGCAGTTTGATAACGGCTTTCCCCAGACCTGTCTTCTCTTTCTTTGTTCCTGTGGTGCCATCTTTGTGATTTTACTCTTAGAGTGCAGAGTATAGGCTGTAATAAATAAAAATTTCTCCCATAAGCCATCAGTAATGTGCTTTTCTAGATATGTTGCTATGTTATTTTCCCCTTAAAGCTTCCATTTCTTTTAGTCACTGAGTCAAGTGTCCTATCATTCCAATATTTGAATAATTCTTCATGTGTGGTCTCTGTTTTGTCCTTGTAGGGCAAACTGGGAGCTTTCACAATCTCCAGTTTTAACTTCGGATCGTGTAAATTCTTCAGTGCTCTGGCCTGATGGTTTCCTGACCAGCTACAGCTAGAAAAAGGATTGCTTTGTGTGCTCACAGACCCAGGAGGAGATGCTGCTCATTCCAAGTTCTCCAGTATATTGAATGGGTAGGAGCTAAGTGTAGATCTGGGAGTCAGTACACTGTCCCTGTTAAAGAGCAGTAGACAACCTGAGGTGTATCAGGCACTGTCTGCTCTCATTGGCGAGGTCCTTGGTTCTGACTGCAAACAGCCAACTGCATAATTGTTTCTTGGGAAAGTGATGTGTTTCATTAGCTGCTGAGCAGCCTGTCTCTAAGCAGTGCTGTCTTAATAGCAATGTCATATTTGCCTTGCTATAATCCAGATTTCATGTGATATCCTGGTATTACATGACTGGGGTTTTTCTTCTTTCTTTTAGGCACAGGATCTAGGGCTCCACAAGTCCTGGCTGTATTGCTGACTCCTTGTGATTTTCAAATAAATTGCTTTATTCTCATTCTACTTTTTTAATCTGCAAAACTGAGTATTTTTCTCCAGTATGTGATGAGGGGATCGTAAAGATTGATCTTCATTTTGTACTTAAAAAAATGATGACTTCTTACATGAGTGCCAGGAGTTATGAAGGGAGAATGTTGAGGGAGCTCTGATGAATGTTTTTCTCTTATGATGGATTGGAAATTAGAGGTAGACTAATTCAGTCAGAAGACTAGAACATCATACGGTCTGACATAAACAACTTGCGGGCACTAATTCTTGGAGTATCGTGGCAGAAGCCAGTGGAATTGTAACCCATAGCTTCACGAGCAGTTGCAGCCAGCGTGAGCTGCGTGCTGCTGCTGAGAGAGGCAGCCTTTCTCCTGACAGTTTGTTCCCTCCTTGCACCAGCACAATTCTTTATATAGTTACATGGTGAACCAGGTTAATGATGGATCAGTTCAGCTCTCCAGTTCAGTGCGCTACTGCACAAATGCTTGCGCCAGCATCAGAAGCAAAGAGGATGCAGGGCCATTAGGAAACAGACAGGGGAAGGATGGAACTGCAATGCCTGCCAGCGTTATAACAAAGGGACCTCCTGTACCTGCTGTTGGACAAATCTGCACCACAGGCAGTGCCAGAAAAGCAATCTCTTTCTTCCTAGAGATACTCAAAAAAATCTGGCTTTATCTTATTTGTGGCATTCTGGGGAAGGAGGTGAGGGGAATCAGTGCTGTAGTGGGACCTTTAGCTCATACAGCTGTACTGCTGGAATCCTCAATTTCAGTAGTTTAGCTAAGGAATGGGAGGTGCCACTGCATCTCTGCACAGCTGAATTACTAAAATACTATCTGAAGGGTAGATGGGCTTTTTGGAGGGAGCAGGAGGTTCTTCAGACTGTACGGTGTCTTGCTGTGGGTGCTAGCTTTGCTGATCTGCACTTGTCCTTGCTGTAGGAACCCTTCTAATGCAGTGTGCAGGAATTACTTTGCCTGTGAAATGTGTTTACTGGTAGACATGATCCAGACAGAAATGAAGACCAGCAGTGGCTAGCATTGCCTCTAGCAGGGGATTTTAATGTTCTGAAAGTGTGGACTTGATCTTACAGTGTTGTTTGCCCCCTCTCATACAAGCTGCAGTTTCATTCTCTCAGATGCAGGTACTGAAGCCAGAATTTGGGTCTAAGACTGCTCTGATTATCTATTTAAAGCCACTGCACTGTTGATGAGAATGTCACACGGTCTTAAGATTACTTGAATGAAGAGTTCTCTGCTCTTTGGGAAGTCATTTCCTACGATTTGAGAGCTAGGCTGCAGGATTGGGAGCATGTTTCTCTGTGATCCCTCACAGTGTCATTGCCCACACGGTGAGTCACTGGTAATGCCTGAGTTCTTATTTTTAGTCCTGTTGCTGCCATCGGGCTGAAACCATTGGCCGGTAAGAGACTTAAGCGAGGAGATAAACATGTTAATCTCCCTAGGCCTTCCCTCTCAGCTGCTGCCTCTGTGCCTTTGTGCGTCTCAAGATGTAGCTTTTCCTGGACCATCAGGCAGAACAATGTCCCCTCCTTACCCTGGTGGGACGTCATTCAAACCTTTTCACTGTTGAGCACAGGAGCTGGGAGGAATGCCCTCCGTACACATGTAGGGCAGCGTGCTTTGTCTGCGATGAAGACAAGCTGGGCACGCTGTTACTTTCCACCCCAGCACCATCGCTATCAGGGCTTTTCAGGGAACATCCATTCTTTTCTCTGGTCCTATCACCACACTGCCTTTCCCTCCATTCCCTCAGGGAAGAGTCCTGAAACAAACTAACAGGATTATTTTGTATAAGCTTTCTGTAGCAATTGAGAAAGTCTGTCCCCTTTGGTGAGCTTTTAAAGCATCCTGTTGAATTCTTGGGTGAGGTCAGTGGTCTCTTTCAGTTACACTGTAGGACTCTAATCATGTGCATTCATTCTTGGCCGCCTTTTTTTGCTTACTTTCCTGTCATGGCAAGGTAGTGGATATGGGAGTACTGGTGAATGCTACTTTGCCCAGTAGTGGGCTGGTAGTGGTGCACACTGAATAGGGTGTTTTCTTCTGCCCCTTTCTTCTCATGTCCTCTTTGCCAGCTACCTCTGATCCTGCAAAATGGGCTGGTTTGCATATATAAGGCTTCCAGCTCTTCGTTTTCTGTGCTTTTTCTGCTAGCATGTGCATCTCCAACTTCAGGAAGTCTTTTGCACAGATTTACACCATATAAATTGTAAGGGAAGAAAGGAGTATATTCAGTCATTCTTTACTTTTGTTAACAGGGTATATTATTTCTTAAATTATGTATTTTGAGGGTTTTGCTTGTGGAAGAGAAATGAAGGAAAGACAATCAACTGGTGGGGACTTGCTCTCCTTCCAGCAACATTACGCCAGAGCCCTTGTGGACCTCATTGTTTCAGAAGTCCCAAAACACACGTACAGAGCTGGTAGTGCTCTATGATTATGGCTGATTTGCTTCTCGGTTTCCTTGACTTGGTGGCTATGGTGGCCAGCCATAGCTCCTAGCTTGAGTAAGGCTCAGACTCTGGAGCTCTGGCAATGTGCTGGTGGTACAACAGGCACAGGCTTAAGTCAGAGTTCAGTCCTGTTGATTGTGGCTCAGTTGGTGTCATTCTTCTGACCTTTCTGGTCCAAAGCCGCCTCTTTCAGTTCTGTGGCCTCATTTTTGTTCCCACACGTGTCTTTGAGGGTGGGCTAATCTTTACAATATTCAGAAACAGAATTTTGAAAATCTTTTCTTTCTGATACCTAGGACTTCATCTTTTCCCCTCCAAAAGGGAAATTTGAGGCCTCCTGTTTTTCTTGGCAATCTCTTCTCTGGTACAACTTGAAAGCACTTCTGACTCTCAAATCTGGAAGCACATTAACTCAACCTAGGGATGGCATGCTGAAGTAGAGAGTGGAGGCATAAGTTGAACAAAGTAACTACCAGTATTGTCCCATCTGCTGGGTGATGTAAAAAGGCAGCTGAAGTGGGTGACCACAGCTTTGAATGGAGAGGTACTGTTGTCAGCATGCTGAGGTGAGGGACCAGCCCTTTGGGAACAAGTTAGTCCTGTGTGTGACTGAACGTAACTGGATCTTCCCTGGAAGCTTTAAAACTTGTGCAAAGCTGGCTCCTGTTTGTTTCCTCCCCTGTAGTGACAGTTTTGAAAGAGCTAGTGTTGGGGAGAGCAGGACACCTGTGGATGCCGGTAGCTTGTGCTCAGAGACCACCGTAATGGTCACTACTGCATGCGTATTTGTAAATCACTTCACGCATTGAACTGGAGATTGATACTTGATGCTGCTCGCTCTTTGCACTGAAAATCGAATTGGACATGGGCAGTGGAGTTGAGAGATGAAGTGTAATCACTTCATCCACATGTGCCGTGAGTTCCTAGAGCTCTTCGTCATGTCTCTTCCCCCTTTTGATATGTCTGTTATTATTATATTATTATTATTATTATTACTACTAGTAGTAGTAGTATTACTGTAGAACTCGTTTCTATATGTGTTCAGTGTTAGAGAGGGAAAATGAGCAGGACTGGACAAACAAAGCGTAATTAGAAATCTCTTACTGTGCTTCTGTATTTTTTCTCTTTCAGTCCCTCCTATCCCACTTCTAGTCTAGATACAAGTACTGAGTATCTGAAGCTGATGAAGAGAGCTTGGTCTCTCTGCTGGCAGTGTAGCAGAAGGTGTGATTGCAGCATGAAGGACATACTTCACAAACTTTATTCTCAGTAGTGTAGAGATAATAGCCTTGAAGCCACAGTGGTGTGGATTTCAGTGTGGGCTAGAAGCTTAGGCACATATGTAGGTCCCCAGCAGGCCTGTACAATTTGCGTTAAAGTCCATGAATCCCACTATGACTACTCCTGCTAGTGAGTATAGTGCTAACGTGGATATGTCTATTCATGCTGTGATTAAACCTTTGATTGCAGAGTAGACATAGCCATAAAGCTTTGAGGCTCTTTTGCAAGGACAGAAGGTGCCCAGCAGGAACAGTATCAGAAGCTGGGTGTCTGCCTCCTGCTTGTGAGTGCCAGCTCCAGAGGATATTGTTATGTAGTTTGCTTATCACTTCAGTGTTACTCCAGCTCTCACTCTGCTGCTGCACTTTTAAAGCTAAGGTCTTGGTTTCCCTGAGAACAGCTGCTTATGATATCTTCTTGCACAGGGTCCTGTTCACTAAAGCCCAGCCTCCTGGATCTTTTCCAGGCCCTAGCCCTATGGAGAAAAACCTGTGTGACCACTTGAGTCCTTATTATAGGCAACAGCTTGTCTACAGTGCTGGATGCATCATCATCAGATTTTGGAGAAGGGTGATGTCTGTCCCCTCTCTGAGTCAAGGTGAGGAGACAGGTGGGTGGAAGATGCTTGTGAGAGCCACCCATCTGTCTGCTCAGGGCAGAGCAGCAAAGAGAGGGCAGTGGAAAGCCTGGGCTTTTGATAGCCTCCATCTGTGCTAACTGTAGTGTGTTAGGGATGCTGGTGTTCTAAATGCCCTGATGGTCGAGAAAGTTAGTACTGTGGTGTGCATGGGGAATTACTGTGACTTTCACGGCTTCTGAAATGTGAAAAATGGATCTAAAATCTAGGAAAGTGTCCGAGAAGCCATGTGTGCTGCGGCGTGCTTTGCATTGCTCCTCCACGCACCTTTCCTGCCAAGGGAATGGAAATACACCTGTGATGTGTGTATTCCTAACCACAGTTACACATCCTGGAAAACTCTGGGAGCTGTAAGCACTGTTTGGTTTGTAAGTTCCAGCAGCTGACTTGTGATTTGTCTGGGGAATTTTGGTTTGAAGAGGCCTTGATTATTCCCCCCCCCTGCAAAGTTCTGGAGAAAATTGTTTGTGGGAGGGTGACTGCTCTGCCCTGTGCATTAGTCAGCCCTGTGGCTCCCCAGGGCAGATGCCTGGAGTGCTGCAGAAGATAGAGGTGAACTGTGGGGAGGTGAACAGGGCTGAGCCTGAGACCACCTTTTGTGTTATTCTTCTGTGTTTTAGGTGATACGACAAGTTTTGACAGCTGTATTTTGCTGGTGCTAGGCCCTTGACACAAGGCTCACTGATGCTGTCTGATCACTGCAGTGATGGCCATGCAGAAGTTATCCTCTTGTCCTTGCCAAAGACCTTCCCCTGCTGCCTGGTCCTATGTCTACTATATGCTTCTTCCAGTTTGTTGAGCAAGTTTGAGTCTTTCCTCCTGTTCACCTGAAACCTCCCCAGCTATAGATCTGTTGAGCTGTTCTGAATCTTAAGGGTGTGTGTTCCCTCACTCTGGACATCACCATGGGCTTACTCTAGACTGCCCTTAGCATCAATTCTTGGGCTCTCTGAAGCTGAGTGTTGGACAATGCTTATCCTTTCTGAGTGGGATGCAGCTTTCCCATGCCCATAGTGTGGTCAAATCCTTGCTGACCTGTTCTGCAGACCTTGTGCAGCCTCTCTTTCTGGATTAGATGGAGACTTTCACCCAGGAGTAGAAAACAGCTTATATGCAAACTGATGGCCCAGCCACCTTCTTTAGTTCCTTCTGTAGGATGCTGCCTGTGTTGTCCTCCTTTTCAGTTGTGGTTTACCACTGGTGTGTTGTGCTCTGGACCTTGCTCCCCACTGGTGCAGGGAGGGGGGTAGTTCCTGTCTCAGCTCCTGTGAAGCCATGTAGCAGATGAGAATTACCACCCGGCTTCTGAATGAGGCTGCAGCCAGGAGGGAGTTAGCCTCTGACGTATGGATGGTGGGACCGTAAACGCACATCATCACTGATGGCACGTGGGCATAGGTTAAGAAGGTCAGGATAGCAGAGCAACATCTGCGTAATCCCTTTGCTATTTTGTGTGAAGATGAATGAGTGGCTGGGTGGGGGGAGGAGGCAGCAAAATCACTGTAGGCAGGGCAGGCATGAGTGTGGTTACAGGTTTGATTTTTTGGTTTATATTTTTAACAGGAATTAATGGATTTGTAGGACAGTAGCAGTAAAACATGCACTAAGCTGGCAGCCTTCTTCTCAGGGGTTTGAGAACTTCCCAGAATTTCTCAGGATAAATTGGAGGCAGACTCCCCACAGCTCAGAAGCTCTTGAAGAGTTGATGGTGACCCAGCACTTGAAGGGACAGCGTATTTATTCTGTGACAAGTCCTGCATTCCCAGCCTGCCTGCCCCTTCAGCTCCCGAGCATGTGAACCTCTCTGCAGGTGCTGGTGGAAACACAGCCACTGCATTTCTTCGGTGCTCCCTCCACACCGAGGGGCAGGTCCTGCTTGCTGCAGCCTTTCCTGATGGCCATAGCCAGCACACGGGGAAGAGGAGGTGTGGGAAGAGAAAATTCCTGTCAGTCTGTGGGGATGAGGTGCACTCAGAGAGCTGGGACACGCACAGAAGCTGTGCAGAAGTACATTGTAGTCCAGACACTTCAAACTGCCCTGGCTAGGGCAGGTCTCTGTGTATTTTAGGCTTTCTGCAGCACGCTGCGACTTTAGGGAGGAAAAGAGGAGTGGCTGTCTTTGCAATACCTCTGAATTGCTTGCCTTGCGCTCTGATATTCCTTTGTGGATGAGCTTTCATGTGAGCAGTGACAGCTACCGGAGAAGCTGCAGCCTCAGTATTTTCCTGCGACTTAACTCCCACCAGAGCTGGCGGTGCCATTTTGATGTGTGTTTAATAGACCAAGCCCTGAGAGGCAGTGTAGGCCAATACTAATCGGAAGGATCTGTTTTCCACCTGCGTCTCCTTAGTTGGTGTCTGTCAGAGAGCAGAAGGCAGTGCCTGTGTGGAGGGATGCAGGGACCTTGTGCCGTCATGAGCGCTGTCTGGAATGAACTGTGCAGCGGCTGCACTTTCGGGCACGGAGGCCTCATCTCCCGTGGAAGCTGGGAAGACAGAGCCCTCCTCTGCTCCCTCTGGAACAAAACTAGTGGATGACTAATGCACTCTTTGTAAATACAACTTATCCTATCAGTGACTAATGAAGGCTTTTTTTCCCCTCTTCTGTCTCACTAAAATAAAAGCAGTTGCTCAAAGCAAGGCTGCTGATGGGATCTCTTTCCTCGTTTCACTTAACTCTTATCGGTGGTGTAGCATGAGGTGCAGGACTCTTACAAAAGAGCCTTTTCCTTATGTGCAACTTAATTCCAGATGGTAATTTGTGTATTAATTTTTGTTAGGGTCACAGCGTGCTCCTAAAGCCATCTTCTGTTCTGTATGCTGATCTTTGCTTCTCACACTGGAACCCCTGTGTCAAGTCTACAGTGCAGGAGAATCAAACCTTGCTTTAACTTTTCTGATAAAACCTTTGACAGCATGCCGTTAGTCCTATACATTTGGACTGTGCTCAGATGCTTGCTCCTGCACAGCATCTGGTCCTTGCAAAGGGGCATCCTGTTTTTCTTCTGGCTCTCTACCAACAGGCAGCTTTCAGCCTGCAGGTTATGAAGCTTGTGGGCTTGCTAAAAGCTCTTGGAGAAAGCTTACTGTGCTACTGCCATACTGTCTGGCCCTCGGAGATATACACAGTATATTAACAAGGTACCCAAAAGAACTATAAACAATATTCACCAAGATGCGTATGGAGATACCACTCATATGTTTGCTAAGTGTGTTATTAAAAAGTAGGGCTTGTAATTCAATAGAAAGCTTATTTTTATATGGAAATTCTATCTCAAATAGAAAAATGGTAACACAGAAGTTCTCTGAACCCTGCTCTGTGAATTGCTTCCATGGTCCCAAAGGTTATTCATCATTGGAGACAGATCTGTAAGGGACTTGAACAAGAATGCTCTTGAGTGCTGTCTTGGATTTGGCAAGCAGATTCCATAAAAGCCAATCTGAGCTTGTCATGTTGACCTTTTCCAAAAAGAAATCTAGAAAATCTGCTTGTAAGTTTGGTCAGTTTGTTTTGCACCTCAAATATATTGATATTTTCAAGGCAGCAAGGACAGGAAAGGGTGTCTTACTGCCATCAAATACTGTACTCTCAGCTCTGCTCCTCCTGGAGCGAGCAAAGGAGAGCAGCACTAAGTGAGACCATGTGTCCTCTTTGGAGGATACCATCAAGTGCTTCTTCCTCCTTCCATCTCTGTGCCAACCAGCCTCTCTGTTGACTTCATCTGGCTTTTCTATAGCTGCTAGAGCAGTAGTTTACATGTCACTGCAGTGTTACAAAAGAGAATTTTCAAAAAGTTGTCTTTTTTTACTTTTTTTTTTTTTTCAGTTCTTTGGCAGGAGGGTGCCTGGTTTTCTCTCTCTTTTCCTCTGCAGTTCCCATCCTGCCCTTCCCCCAGCTGGATCATGACCTGTTCTCTTGGGTCACCCTCCCTGCCTGTCCTGGTTTGACACCAGGTCTTCACTGCAGGCTTTCCCCACCCCCTCTTTATATCCAGCTTATAGCTGCCCTTAGTTGCCACTCCTGCAGCAGGGTGGCTGCTTGCTTTTGCCGACACTTGGACTCACAGGTCTCCTGGGTGCTTGCAGAAGTGGAGATAGCCAAGTGCCATGTATCTGTCTGACTTCCACAGGTCATCAGCAGTGACCCTCAGCTGTCTTTTGGGTACCTTCTGAATTAAGATTTATATGGAGTTACTTGCTGACTTTACTGTAAAAAGCCAAAGTATGCATTTTCATCTATAGGCGTTTTCAGTTTGTCGTTTATGTTTCAAAATGAAAAATTGTTTTATTTAAAAGCACAAATCTATTAGCTAAAATGGGAAGTAAGGAAGAAGTCCACAAGTATGGTGAGTTGGGAGGAGTATAAGAGGGAAACTTGGATGTCAAAAGCAAGAAGTCTGTGCTGGAATTGGACATTAAATCAAATTCTCGTCATTAAAAGGAAACATATTTGCTGTCTAAAACCTAGCATAGCTGCTGGTAGCAGAACAGCATCAAGCTGTTCCTCTTGGAAAAAAGTTTCTTGCTCCAAAGAGCGTAGAGCCCTGCTCTGTTCTACACAGGCACAATCCTAGTGACTTCCTCCCCCCAGAGACCTTTTATCTCCAAGTTCTTGGGCTCCCTGATAGCTTGATGAGAAAACTCTTGCCCTGGGTCCCAGAGTATGGCTAAAGAAATGCTACTTTCAAATATGAGAAATGGTGATCAATTGCACAAGCAGGACCTGAGCCAGTTGATATAAATCTGCCTTCGGCACAGATGTATAAACACGGGGGTACATGACGTATGTCCTGTGCTCAGAAGCCAGATGCTCAGGGAAGTTAAGCAGAGATTACACTAGAGTGGTATTGGATGATGGACCAAGTCAACCTATAGGAAGGAAATAAAGAAGTCTTCCCACATCTCCAAGTCCACTGGTGGATTTGTCCATTGCTGTGTTTCTACATTATATTTTGGAGCACAATATAATGGGAAGCTGCTTTTCTCTGACTCTCCATAGTTTATTCAGTCCCTGGACCACTTTGTTCTACAGCAGGGATTTGCTGGGTTTTAGGATACCTTTGCCAAAGCCGGGTGGGAGACAGGCGAGACATCTTTGCGTTTTCGGAAAACTTAAGAGGCGTCATGAATACATCATATCTTGGGCTGGCCTGATTTTTGGCACATGAGCATTGCTAGCTAGACTTGCTTGGAAGGGCAAGCAGCATCGTGTGCTTCAGGGGGATCAGTGGGCTGGAGTACCCAGCTGGAGACTGGACAGAGTACTCTCATGTCTAGCATAGTCAATTTGGTTTGCCTGTTTTAGGATCGAGTAGGCAGCAGTTCATGCCTCAGCCACTCTGTTTCATTCATTCTCTTGTTCTGTTTCTCAGTGAGAGCTGTGTTGGTCTGAAGGATGCAGAAATTCTCATCTCTTTCCTCTTCACTTGTTAGTATTGCAGTAAATGCACTCAGATATGCTTGTTTTGGGTGCAGTTTCCTTAGGGAAGCCTGGCATCAGAGCATTCAAGCAATCCTACCTGTCTAGGAGGCTGTAGAAAGACTGCACAAGTAGTTTAAATTGTTGACCTTTCTTTGATATTTAGTTGTACCAGTGACCCTTTATAAAGCTATTGCATGTGCATATACTTGGTAGGATTTGCTATTACCATACTCTTGGTTGAGACAGATGCTCGATGCAGCATCTCACTTTGTGCTGCTCTCTTTTCTGTGTGTATTCCTTGCTTTTAACCATGTGTGACAACACTGTAAGCCTTCAGTCTCAACATCTTAAAAGTTACAGATGAGGAAGCTTTGCAGGTGCTTCTTAAGTGATGGGTGGTGGTTTTTTTTGTGGTATGGAGTGGCAAGACCACTGTAAGATAGGTCTTCGGGCCAGACGAATAGATGGATTAGGCAAAGGAGAAGCTGTTCTTTTATTGCTTTGCATGTCCCTAACTACTTACGATAATGGGTTGGAGGAGAAGCCAGTGCTATCTTGGGCAATTATAACTGTGAGAACAACCATGTTTTACCCAGGGTCCTGTGTGTTTTGTCGTTTCACAGCCAACAATCATGGGGGAACTCTTCAGAGCTGTGTGACGCAGAGGATGGAATTTACAAATTGCAAAACATCATTAGCCTGAAACTTCAGAGTTTGTGACCTGGCTTTCTTCTTGGTGTGAATATTGCTGAAATCCTCAGCATCCAGTGTGTATGCAAGCACTGCAGATGCAGAAACTGAGACTCTCTCTGTTCCTTCAAGGTTCTTTTTCTTTTCTCTCCCTGTTCCTTCTGGTGTGTTTGTACACTGAAGAAACTGGGGGGAAGAAATTTGTCACATTCTCAATGGGTGAGGAAAGTTAAAACTTTAATAGCTTTCCCATAGGGACTGCATTAGGAACTACAGTATTTACTTAAAACCCTCCATTCTTAAAACACTGAGTAACTTAACTGCAGATTTTGCAGCTGTGGTGCCTCGGTATTACAGCATTTCAGGCTTTCTTTTGTGTCGTAGAGATCTAACTAGCTGGAGTGCCTGTTTTAAACCAGTTCTCTGTCCTTGGTAGGGACATCTGCAGGGGAGATGTTACGCATGTGATTTAGACTTGATACGATTTTCTCTTAATTCTGTTGCATTTTGTGCTTTGGATAGTTAGCAGGCTTACCTCTGCCTTCTTCCTAACCATCAGCATTGAGGTAAGGCAGTCCTGATGTAATCCATCAAAACTCGTTGCTTGGATGGTACAAGTGAGCAGCCAGCACTGCAAACAAACTAATGCCAGTACAAGGATGAGGAGCAACTTCCTACACAGTGTCTTCATCACTGTTTTTATTTTATTATCTTTTTGCTTTAACTTTTTTTTTTCTAAAAAGGAGAGCTTTATATTGCATCCTCACCTGCCTGAGATCCCAACCCTTGAGGAGGGACTTCTGAAAGCAGGAGCAAGGACAAGAAGAGACATAAAAGTCTATGGGAGAACTAATGGCCGCTGTTACTACCTCTCCTGCTTGCGCACTTGCGCGGTGATTGTGCTGTTCAGTGTGGGCTCTGTGCCCACCAGGAGATGAGCAGCAGGGATGCTGTGGGCTTAAGAGTTGGTTTGCAGCACCCATCATTGACTGGCAGCAGCATTTATCTAGGCCAGCAGGGATGCAGGGAGCGAGTGACTCACTCAAGGATTCATGCGCGCTCTCCCCCTCTCCTCCCCCCGTCACAGCTGTGGCTTGGTCATCAGCCATTTGGGAACTAGCAGCTTTATTTGGTTGCTGTTTGCAGTGGGCAGTTTCTGTTAAGGTTGTTAATTTTATCAACGGCCTTGGAAGCTCAACAGACTTCAGAGAAGACTTAAAATTGCCTTTTCTGCTTCTCTTCTGCTTCCCTGCTCATAGGGCTGCCACCCAAACAGCTGATCTGGCACTGGCGTCGGCTGAGGAGGTGAGAACAAGCAGATGGGCCGGAGGCAGAAACTTCAGAAGCTGATCGGCCAACTGCCTGGTCACTGTTTTGGATGGTGGCTGATGTTGTTAGGCTGAATGCCTTTGCTGGGCGCCACCTTGGCTGTGGTGTCTGGAGGGTCTGGTGGCTTTGCTCCAGCTGAACAGAGAAACATGTTTCATGGTGTAGTGGAAGAACAAATATGGGGACAGCATGAAGTATAGGAAATTCTTTAAATAACTGTAAAATGGAAAACTGATTACTTTGTAGTAACAGCAGTTGGTAAACTCGTCAGAGGTTACCAGGCCTACTTTCTGTTGAACTGTGGGTGACACAGTCAGTAATGCTCCAGGCAGCTGCTGAGTGTTCGACCTGTTAGGGAGAAGAGCCTGCCCTGGGCAGCCACCATGCTGTCCTTTGCTCCCTGTCACCAAGGCCAATGAGTCTCATCTCTGAGCAGGGCTTTCTCTTCTCACATGATCCCAGTTCCCTTGTGCTGGTCTTTTTGGTGGGTGCTCTGTCCTTCCCATGCTCCATACTTTTTCTTGTGGCTTTGGCTACCCACCGGACACTTCTATGGTCATCTTTGACACTTCTATGGTCATCTTTGTCTCCTGTCTGTGTTCTTGGCTACAAATGCTGTTAATGTTTTTCTTTTAAAAGCACACTTCATGCTTGCATTTATTAGGGCCCGGAGGATGTCCTTTCTAGGCCCTCCTGCCTGCTAGCTGCTGTTGCTTCAGATCCTGGCTGTGCTGGGTATAAGCAGCTTGGGAGACTCGCTGTTCCTAAGTCCTGACCAGCACCGCCTGCCCTGCCTTTGCCCCCTCCCTGCTGGGTCACAGGACCTGGGAACCTCTTTTTGCTGCACAGACCAGTCCTACAGCACAGATGTATTTTATTTTATTTTGTTTTGTTTTGTTTTCTATTTGGTAAAGGGCTATACTTCTGTTTTCCCATGTTCCTCAGCTTTCTGCTGAGCCATGCGAGCTATGTATTTCTGTGCTGGGACTGCAGCAATATCTTCACAGTACACCGTATTCAGACATCTGTAGTTGTCCTCTGCCTGCCGTGCTGAAGGACTGCAGTATTTGGATACACTGCTTGACAGGAGAACTGAAGAAGAGGAGAGAGGCTGAAGAAGGGGCAAGAATAATTTTCACCTTGAAATGGAGATAGCGATTTTGGTGACAGAATGAGCAGGGTCCCAAGTCTCATCTGGTTGGACCAGTTGTCCAGGTAGAGATGGCAAACAAGGAAGCATAAGGAGGCTTTTTTTTTTTTTACTATGCTGTCTGCTGCAAATGGTGGCTGTTTGGGAGCCTCTTTTAACAGGGGTGCTGCAGCCTGGATCCCACCTTTGTGCTCCACAGAGCTCAATGAGACTGCAGAGGCTTCTTGAGCACTAGCCATAAGAGTCCATGCTCAGCTGTCTGTTCTGCTTTGAAGTTCAACTTGTGTGGGTCAAAGTGACTTTTGTAGGGCAGAAGTTCTCCCTTTAGGTCAGAGCTGAGTCTCTCTGGTGCATAGCATGGGAGAAGCTTTCTCTGCCGCTGTTCCTCATTTGTGCGTTCTGTAGAAAAAGGAAGGTTTAGTCTCAAGACATGTTGACTCGACTTCTTAACCGCCACCCCATTAAAACCCAGTCACAGCAGAGAAAGTTGCTTTGTGAATATCAGTGTTAATGCTTTAACAACTGTTTCACTACATTTTTTTCTCTCTGCTTCTGACATACCTCCCTTTCCCCTCTCATTTTTTGCTTGGGATAGGCAGCAATTTACAGATCTGCATGCTTTGAGATAACATGAGAGCTATGGTTTCAACCCCTCGTCCTCATTCTTTGTCAATGAGTGTATGGGGTGGACTTAATCAGTGAGGACTGCTGACTAGTATGAGCAATTCTGGGTATGTTGTCTGTTAATCATCAAATATGCCTATTTTTTGAGATTTGGTGTCTGTCATCTTGATATGGTGCTGTGGAATTCAATGCCAAAATGCACCAAATAATTTAGATCTGAAAAGCAGCAAAAGACTTGTGGGGCAAAAAAAAAGCTGTAGGTGGCCTTAAAATTAGTATTACAGTACTGCAGCAGCATTGAATGCCCCCAGGCAAACAAGATCTAAACTGATCTAGCCAGGAGCATTAAACATTCATCAAAACAAGAAATAAACTTAGGCAGAGAACAAATCAAACCTGTAACATAACAGCTGCTTTTTTGGAAAAGATGCAAGTCAGGTACCTCTTTC
>NW_010175070.1:40479-42392 GCF_000695765.1 Mesitornis unicolor
CTGGAAATCTGAGAGCGGGCATGGTGATGGGCAGGGAAACTCCGTCCAGGCTGTTGTGCTCACCAGACATGGCAGATACGGAGCTTCCATGTGAAGGAAGCCGTTTGCATGCTGTGCTCTTACCAAGTGCCACACAGGCTTTGTCAAGTGGTAGTTCCACCAAAACATGCTAAACATTGTTTTTAAAAATGTTTTAATTTTATTTTTTCACTTCTGAACACTGAACCTTACAATAAAAATCCATTAGGTCCTAGTATGATATTGAGGTAGGATTTCATGCTTCCCAGAATGAGATATGATGAGGTATCGCAGCAGTGCTAATGCAGCCCCTATCATTTTTTGCTTTGAGAGACTACTCAAAGTCTATTAAACTTGAACTGCATTGTTTCTAGCTTCATTTCTCTTACTGCAGAAGGTAGTGAGAGGCTAAAATGCCTAAGATCTGACTTTGCTCACAAATTTGTCACTGACATGGTCTCTGATTTCTGTACCTTTGCTCTTCTCCTTCATCTCTTTACAGACAGAGGAAGAAAACTTGTGCTTCAGGCATTTTTCAGGCTGCTGCATGTGTTACACACCTAGAGATTCTCTAACAAAAGATGCTATAGAAGTAGTTGTTATTCTGTGGGGATTTTTTGTTTGGTTTTGAACATAACTTTTTTTCTTCCTTTAAGTATCAGTCTTCTAGAAATTTGCTTGAATTTCTGTTCTCTATTTCTTTTGTTATCTCAGAATCTCTGCTGGTGGTCTGCAGGTCTAGGGAAAATTAAAGAGAGCTCTGCAAAGGGCACCTAAGAACATTATTGCACAGCTCTGTGTGAGTGAAGAGGTACTGCTGTATGTATTGTCCTGCCCATCTCATTGCAGAAAGTGCGTGGAACCACTCTAAAATTTAGACTGTACATTTATATAAAAAATCACTTGTCCCTTCTTAATCTCTGTGAAACCATGTTGGGTTGCTATTTAAACACACATTCTACAGCCAGTCACTGAGATCTGAATCACTCCTCCCCTCAACTTTCTAACAAAAAGAAGTAGTTGTGTGTGTGGAAGTCAGCATTGTAACTGCAGCCTCCTGCCTCTTAAGCCCCTAACCCACAACTCCTACCTTCCTCTGCGTGGGAGACCGCAGCCCCAGACCTTGTCCTCAGAGATGCAGATGGACTCCCTAGTCCCCATGTCAGGACATCAGATGTAATTTGTGCTGCAGCATTTCTTGGGGCTCTTGTGCTTCCAGAAGGCTAAGAGGACCCACCCCAGCACCCATGGAGCTGCAGACCATGCTCCTCCTTTCTGCCCTACCTTTAATATTGTATGGTTGGTTTTTTTTCCTGCCACCAGTTTTCCACAACCCATTGCTGTTTTGCAGGAAAGATCAGCTCCTTGCACTTGAGCCTTCAGAGGATCAGCTGGGGCACGGGGCTGGTGTCTCACCTCTTCTCCAACTTCAAGGTTGACTGTTGTCACATAAGATGCCAGACTCCTCTGTTCTGCATTGGCTCCGCATCTCTGCTGTGAGAGTGTCTGGGGTTGGTAATGACAGGGGTGTGGGGGAAGATTCAGCCTTGCTCTCAGTGAAGTTGCTGGTAAGCTGGTCACATGAAACACAAAATACATCAGCTCCCCTCCCCCATGCACTGGAGTGTTTCTTGGCTCTGCACCCAAACTAGCAGCTGAGCACGTGATTTACTTGTAAAATACAGGGGGAAAAAAATGGTGCCATTGCAGATGGAAAACCCAGGATAGGAGGGCTGGACCGGGTCTGCCCAAGGAGTGTGTCTCGCTGCTGAGCTGCAGGAAGCTGGGGGGACGTGGTGCTGTAGCATGTGGGCTTGGGGAGATGTGTGCTGCAGGATGTGAAGCTGCAGAGGAGAGTGCGAGCTGCAAGAGGCAACATGGAGGGGAACGTGCTG
>NW_010175070.1:42423-56306 GCF_000695765.1 Mesitornis unicolor
CTTGCAGGGGAAAGAAGGTGGGGGTTAATGTATGTGGGGCAGGGGGAAGGAAGAGGAGGGCTCTGGTGCAGAGGGAGGGTGCAGGTGGTGTGGGGGGGCTGTGTTTTGAGAGTTAGGCTAAATAAGTACTCCAAACTGAAGATGTTCGCACAGGATACAAGGTCTGAAGTGGCCACGACAGAGGTTTACACTAATTTTTGCTGGTTTGGTGCAAGAAAGGTGACATTGTTTGACCCTTCAGAGCTGTGGAGCTTAACATCTTCTGGTTTGAAAACTTAATTCCTTTTGCTGGTTGTGTTTGTATCCCACAGTTCTTCCTTTCTCTGGGACGTAGACTCTCTTAAGCTTTTGAAATTACACAAACCCAATATGCCCAAGAAGAGCTAAAATATACCATTTACACTCATCACAAACCTGGTGAGGGCCTTCAAGCAAATGCCCCGCCAGGCTGGACAGTATGGCAGTTGCGCCATTCTTAGGGGGAGCACAATTACACCACATTTCTTCCGGTGTCAGGACTGTGGTGAGTGCGTTTAACAGACTCCTGACCACAGCAGATAAAAGAATTCCTGCTCTTTGCTTATATCTGTCTGTCAGTGATTGTGGTTGGTGATCTCCATTGCTTTGGGTTAGGAGGAAGGTGGCTGCGTTTCTGTTGTTGTCAGCTGGAGGATGTATTGCTTCAGAGGGGAGCTGTAATGCGCTGCTGCAGGAATGGTTCCCAGTACCTCCCACTGCAGCACTGGCTTTCCTTGTGTTTCTTCCCACTCTGAGTAATGAGACAGTCTTGCGGAAGCAAGAAATGGCACTCTTTGCAGCAGCCAATGGAGTAGGTGGAGTTGGTGAATTAGTGGGTAGTTTTAATGGTCAACTGGTGGAATTCGTAATTCTTGCAGCAGACTGCAGGTACCGACTTTTGTGGCCATAAGTGTTAACCGAGCACACAGTTTGGAACGTAACCTCAGCAACCTTCCCGCCTGTTCACCACCAAAACTGGAAGGTGTGTTTCCTCTATGACTTGCTTCCATCACGGTGGCACAAATGAAGCTGATGGCTAGCAGGAAAAAGAGAGGGAATGAAATTTAGATCAGAGGACCTTGGAAATGCTTCATTGGTTTTTAGTAACTAGTTGATAGGAAAAGCAAACAAAGAATAAAGCAGAGTTGGTACAAGCCTTGTATCTCCTATTGGTATCATGGAAAGGATGACTAGGGAGATGAAGAGACATTTTCTTGCCAGCAAGAGGAACTGGTGTGCCCTGAGAGAAGATGTGGACCAGAATCACAGAATCACAGAACGTTAGGGATTGGAAGGGACCTCAAAAGCTCATCCAGTCCAATCCCCCTGCCGGAACAGGAGCACCTAGATGAGGTTACACAGGAAGGCGTCCAGGTGGGTTTTGAATGTCTCCAGAGAAGGAGACTCCACAACCTCTCTGGGCAGCCTGGTCCAGTGCTCTGTCACCCTCACTGAGAAGAAGTTTCTTCTCAAATTTAAGTGGAACCTCCTATGTTCCAGCTTGTGTCCATTACCCCTTGTCCTATCATTGTTTGTCAAGAAGCAGGGCTTGTGCATGAGGGATGGTACGAGTGTCATGTCAGAGCTTATTGAAGACTTTGGCTGGGGCCTGCATGGTGCTTTGTCCTGTGTTAGTTGTTCTGTAGGCAGACGTTTTCCACTCTCCTAATGCAGTCATGGTGCCGGCTCATTTTTCAGTGTTTGCACTAACACTGAGGCTTCAGGCTGAATCCACTGGGCTCTACTTGGCCTGTTGCTTTTGACTGAATGACACTGGGAACAGCTTTCAAACAGCCCGAAGAGTAGGGGCTCTGGGGCAGTGTGACTTGCAAGGAAGGATGGGTAAGGTGGGGAGGGGGCAGCAGATGCCATGTCTCATCAAGGGGTCTACAAAATCCTGTCATGTGCTGCAGCAAGCTCAGAAGGATGTTCCTCATCCAGACTTTTAACTTTACATTTGAGATCAACTCAGGAATATGCCTGCAGTGGGTGGCTGGGGTGCTTGCCCCTTCCCTTTCGATATACTGGTGCATTCAGGTTTCATGTTGCTTTGCAGTGCTGGCTTTGGTCAAACCATGGGATCTGCTGCAGGCAAGAATCCAAGCTGAACGGTGGGACTTCTCTCTAAAAGAAAGAAAACACCTAATCTGGCCTTGAGCACACTTAACCCCGCTGTGTTCACATCATTAATTGCAACCGAGATGACTCTCGCCTACAGCTGTGAGCTGCACTGGTTCAGTAATTTGACCTCCTTTGAGTCTGGAAGTTCCTGGAAAGTTCCTGGTTTCTATGAGAGTCCAAGTTCCCGCTTCCTCTTAATGTGCACATCAGGTTGCTTTTCTTTTGCTTTATAATGTGTGCAATAGGTAATACTCAGGGTAAGCATTCCTGCTGAAGGCAAGAGGACAGGAATTCTCCTTCCCTTACCAAGTCCACCTGCTGGATAACCCAAAGAAAATATTGCACAAATTGTTTGCTGATAAACTTAAAAATATGTATGTGAAAAGAAAAGACAGCTTTGAATGACACCAAGTGTAGAAACTGCAATGGCAAAGGTGCACGCTTTTTTTAAAAGATACATCTCTTCTAGGTATTTTTAATTCCTCTTGCCAATTTGGTACACATGTTCACATCTGCTTTCAGTTAGATTATCTTTGCAAAGTAAGTACAAAGTAATGAAATACTGGAAAAGAGAGTAAATTTCCCTGGCCCACTCTTCAGGGTGCTCATCAGATTTAAAAAAAAAAGAAAGTAATTACTTAAACCATCTTGGCTTATACTCTGTGGTGTTGATAATCTAATTTCTGCATTACTTGAACAAAAAAGTGGAAACTCTGTTCTAAGTTTGTGTAGTTTATTCCTTTTGTTTTGTTTTGTTTTGTTTTTCCGGTACAGTAATACCAAGGGGTTCACAGGTACAAGTGCATGGAAACACAGCTTGTTACCAACTGTGTGAGCTTTCTGGCTGCCTTTAAGATCCATGTGTGTATGTACTTTTAGGGGTAGTATTACACTTTCATGCGTGGAGTTGTTTGTTTCTGGGAGGTTGGGAGAGCGTGGGAAAAGGCTGTTACAAGGTAATAACATTAGTGGTTTTGCTAGGGGAAAGGCTTTGTCAGAAAAAGAAGCCTTGTATTTGTTTGTTGTGTCCTTTTGGCACTTGAACGTCCTCCTTAGTCAGTAGCTGAAGGCAAGTGATGAGATGGATTTCAGCACTGTTTTGTTTCTCCAGCTTTCACTGGGTGAGGAAAGGGGAGCTTTGCTGTTTCATCTTCGCTTGCTCGCTCCAGCCGTGCCTTCCCCTCGGTGACTTTACGACTCTTGCGCAGTGTCTGCGGCAGAGCTGGTGCTGGCGGTGGTAGAGGGTGGGTGCCCCCCCAACCTTCGTGCTTGGGACCCCTCTGCAGTGAGAGGCTGGCAGACAGACTGACTCTCAGAAACACTGCCTGCAGTGAGGGTGGTACGCTGTTACAGATTTATTAATTTTGGCTGGTCTTGGAAATGGCGATGTAGAAATACTGAAATGGAAACGTCAAAGCCCTGAGCTGCAAATAGCTGGAGGGAGGGAGGGAAGAAGGGAGGAAGAGCATTTGGGAAGTGTTGTTATATGCGTATTTTCTTTACATTTTTCTTCAGGCATTTGCTGTTAGCTCTTGTCAAAAAGGATATACTGAAGCTATGGGGGCCTCTGGTCATTCTCAAGGCCTAGGATGGTTTTTTGTTTGTTTCCGCTAACTTCCACAAAAGGGAAATGGTGGTGATCTGAGACTTGCTGGTATACAAGTTTAAAGCAGTGCTGTGGTGTGACACCCTATTGCAAATGCTGAGCGATCTCAGCTGTTCTGTCGCACTCTTGCTGGAAAAATAAGAGAATATGAGAGAAAGTCTGTGGCTTGGAAGTGAGGGATGAGGGAACTTGTACTTTTTTTCTGGGAATGTCTCGGAGAGGAAGTTTAAATTTAAACAAGCAAAGAAAAGCATGAAGGAACCTAAAGGCTCAGACTAGTCTCACACTACAAAATGTATTTGATGCAAATTCGATTTCTGTCTTGAAGCAACTCAAATGATATCTTAGCAGCTGGCACCAATTGACTATCTCCCGGAATTGGCATGATGACAGCAATCAAACTGAATTTATTGCTTTGGGTTTGATTCCTCTTCCGGACTCTTCCCATTCTCAGAAATGTAATCTAGAATGTGTTCCCACAGGAAAGATAGCTTCAAGCCTCCCCTAACAGCAATGATAGAGCTTGGTCCTAGTGCAGGATGGAGTCAGATGGATTGTAGCATTCCAGTTGAGAGTAGGAGGATTATCATAGAATCACAGAATTATGTATTGGTGAAGGGAGGAACAAGGGTTTTTTCTTCATGACAGTTTCTTATCAAACAGAGACGATTCACAACTAAACATCAGTTTTGTTGCTGCGTCTTTTTACTGGATTTAGGAAAAAGTCTGCCTTCCCATTGAGGTGGCTAAACTTTTAGGCTGCTTAAAAGTTGTTGTGTCGTGTCCCCCATGCATTTTTTCTTTCTTCTCAAGGCAGGTGTACTAAATAAAGAGCAAGCTTTATTATTTGTGAGTCCTAGCCACAGGACCTCAGCATAGCTACGGTGTGGTAAAGCAAGCCAGTAAACGCTGCAGTGGGTGTGCTCCTTTGCACGTGGCACCATTTAAAAAATGGTGCAGTGTTTCTAATGCTCGTTGAAGAAAGTACATTAGAATTAACTTTTTTCCACCTTGTTTTCTGATAGGTGTGAAATGAATCACTTTCACTGATAAATCTTGGTTTGATTTATTTCAACAACTGTTTTGTCCACTCTTTCAATGAGTTTTTAATGCTGTCTTCTGCTTGCCAGGAGAAGGAACTCCCTGAAAGTGTTGATTTTTTGCTGAGGTTTGCTCCTACAGCAGCAAATGTCAGTGCTCCTTGGGCAGGTGGAGGGGACAGGGCACAAAGGGCACATCTCTCTCAACCTCCCTGGTCATCGGTCTGTTGAGGAGTTTGTAGCAAGGCCCTGGCTGGAAAGTGTGTTTGTGTGGCAGCTGCCTGCAGCTGAAATGAAACCCCTCTCCGCTTCTGTCGGGAGCGGGAGTCAGTCAGGGCTTTGTAGCTATTTCCGAAGGCGTGAGGGGTTCGTGCTGTGCTGCCTGTGCAGGGTGGCAGTGTCGGCACCTGACACCTAACCATCTTCTCCTGCTCCCTCATGCAAGTTCAGCCCTCGTCTGGCTTGGGACTGATCTCCATTTTGGGTTTTTTGCAAGTGTCTTTCTCCAGGCACTGCCTTTTGCAAGCCCACCTCAGCTCTGTGCAGAGAGTGCTCCCTGTGCTTCCCTGGCAGCCCCTTCTCCTCAGCACAGCTTCCTAACAGGCTGATTAGGCACAGTGACCTTCTTCTTCACCTTCGTCGTTGTTGTTGTTGTTATTATTACGTAAATGTTCTCACTTGACAGCTCTAGACCGCTCTGATTTGTGGCTGTCCTGGTCTGAAAATGTTCTCTTGCAGGCCTCAGGAGGAGGAGAAAGACCTGGTGAGGAAAAACCTCCTGCAAAGCAGCCATGCGTGTAGTGGCTAAAGTAGAAAACTGGGAACCGATTCCCTGGAGAAGAATCAAGCCCAGAAGTTGGGTCTTATGTTATCCATCTGCCTTTGCCACCACATATTTGGGCTAACAGACAGAAGTGGTCAGACAATGAAAGGATTTTCTTATAAGAAGCGTAAGAAATGCACATCAGTGTAGAACTAGTCATATTCCCCACCCTGCTGGAAATTGGCAGTTTTTCATGAAGTAAAGCTGTCTGCATTTTGCTTTTTATTTCTGCTGGGTATACCTTTATATTACATAACGTTATCCTGTTTATCTGCTGAAGTTGGATGCATTTAGAACATAACAGGCCAAACTATCATGGTTTTGGTCTGCTGCCTTCTGTACTCAGCAGGGTTGTATTTGTTTTAGTTTTAAGCTGCTCAGTTAGAGATTCCTACAGCTGTTATGTTACTAATTGTGCACGACCACTTCTGTCTATCCCTTGTGCACGAGCAGTTCTGTCCCAGTGAATGGACTGCATGTTTGTACAAAATGAAAGTTTCATTTTTACAGGTCCTTAACTCTCAGAGATGATGCTAATGTAACCATTCCTGTTTTGTATTGAAGTAAATCCCTGGACAAATTAAAACCTAACCCAAAGAAACCCCAGTTCTCTGAACAGCCAGTTTCTTACCATATGTATTCTGAATAAACCTGGTATTAGCATTGCTAGAATGACATTTGGAGCAGTATTTGCAGAGCAATAATGCTAAAGATACCAGTCAAGTGTAGTCTCACATGCTGAACCAAGATGCGGAAATCTTACCTGTATAAAGGCCTAATAAAGAGAAACATATTCACACCATAGTTTGTGTATCAAACATGAGCAAGTTTTGTCCTGCTGTTTTTAAGCATCATCACCTTAAGCATTTACATTTTAAACTTTGCTACAAAAAACCTACATAGACTGCACTTTTCTGTCCATGTAGATACTCATTGCTTCAGACTGTAGATTGTCCAAATAGCGAGTTTCTCCTCTTTTTTTGGCTGGAAAACAGTAAATGAATATTAGATGAGTGTTTGTAATATCCTGTACTTAAGCTTTAAGCATCAGCTATTGTTCAGGGCTAGACAGCTCTGTAACGTAGCAGGAAAAGAGCTTAATGAAATCCAATATTTGGAAGCAGGAGGTAGATGAATTCAGACTTGGAACAGCAGTGCTAAATTTTAACAGGAAGGGTAACTAACATTTGCAGTAACTTCTGTGGGTGTATGTTTCGCTTTATCACTTGAAATCTTGAACTCCTATATTTTCTAAAGGATATACTGTGTTTTAGGCAAGTTATGGCTGAATTTCATAATATGTGAAAGATAGGAAATAATCCTAATATCCCAAGCCTGGAATCTTGCAAGGTAGGTCAGATGTGTTGCTGTATTTCTGTTGAGTATGAGGTGTATTTCCACTGTGCATTAGTAATAAACACCTTCACTGCGCAGAGGGCCTGCAGAAATAATTTGATCTTTTGGGTAGAGGGAGGAGAAATAATTTGGTTTGCAAGCTCTTGGTAAGGTAGGGATCTGAACCTGTGTCTCCTTTTCATCATTATTCTAATACAGCTAAGAATGCTTTGCATTTTTATGGTTTGGTGAGCCCTTGTATAAGAGATGTCTTAAAGCCCAGCCTTTGACTGCTCTGCTGGATTCACTGAGCTTTTTTCTGTCTTCTACTGGTAAAAACCTTTGTTAGACCAGAGAAAGGTATAAAAATGGCAAATCCATGTTTATTTCTTACGCGTTTCAGTACCTATACTGTTCCAAAGGCTACTGGGCGATGAAGAAAGATTTAAAAGGGTCTCTCTTTGGGGATGGTGTGACTTTTCAGGTAACAAGTGGGGCTGTGTTCTGATCCCACCTGCAATGGGACAGGTGATCCTGCAGGAATGGGATTGACAATCCTCCAGGCCCTGTGGCAGGAACCCCGCCCAGCCTGACCTTTCGCCGCTCTCGGCTGTGGCGGCTGGCTGCTGCGGGCTGGTGCTCCTGGGGCTGGAGTGTGCTTTCTCTCCATGAGTTGTGCTTGAGTTTGCCTGTTTTGTTGCCCTGGAGACAGAAGAGTGTGGTATGCTTTCCCCCTGACCAGAAATAGTTTCCTGTACCTTGTGACCGGAGTGCTGTACTCCTCCTCTGGTCTTCGGCCAGGCTGTGCGGTGCTGAAGGGATGGGATGTGGGGTGATGACCTCTTGTCACAAGTTCTGGTGTGGCTGCTGCCCATGATAGCTAGCTGCCCTGCCCACTCCCCTCCCTCTGCACCGTGGTGTAGGATTTCAGGGGAGCAATTGCTCTTGATTTACATCTCCCATGGCATTTTGAGGGTTATGTCATTTTGTTTGAGCCGTGCTCCTGTCAGCTGTCTGTCCTGGCTGTCGGGGCTCAGTGGCTGAGTAGCACGTGGTGAGCTCTTACCTCTTCTTCCCCCTTTGCTCAGCTGTTTTTGCTGTCTGCTCCTCCATGTCCTTGGACTTGGGAACAGATTCTCAGCAAGTGTAACTGTGCACAAGGGCAACATGATCCGGGTGGATGAAGGATCCCCTTCTGTAGGAGTTCCAAGTAGAGCTGGGAGGGTAAGCGGGGAATTCGCAAGACCCAGACGTGCGAGTGGGCCGCGGATAGTTTATCTTAAACTGTTGTCCTGCTGTGAGAATCTGGCCCGAGTGCAGCGTATGCAGCACAGTCTGTAACCTCGCAACCGTGTTTTGCAAAACTTCGTTTGTGAGAGATGCTGCTAAAAGGGAAGCCAAAGCACCCCCACCCCTCCCCAGCAATGCAGGTGAGAAAGCGCTTGCACTGCACCAAGGCCTTGGGAGCGTGGAAGCTCTCCAGGCTTTCTTGCTGCCTGCTACTTTATTGGAGAGTGGTTCTGGCATAGAGCTGTGAAATATATGCAACAACAACAATAATTTCCAGGATTGAGGAGGAAGGAGAGATGAAAAGAGTAATTTACCTTCCCCCATCACTGAACAGTAGCAGATGAGGATGTAAGCACATCTCAGCCCTATAAAATATTAATTGGGACATTTTCTACAGTTCAGCAGTGGGAAAGAAGAAAAAAATCCTGCAGTGCTCCTGAGCTGCTATTCCCAGCCTGGGAGAGATAAGTGTTCTGAGCTGAGATCTGGCTCAGTCTCTGTCTTCTGCTGATGCAGAGGAGAACAGTTGCCCAAAGGTCTCCCTTTAGAAAGGGAAGGGAAGACCAGGCAGAGAGACCATGGGGTTGCACAGGCTCTTCTCAGGCAGAGCAGTGCGGTGTGACTTTGTTGGAAGTGAGCCTCTTGTGGGTTTCTTATAAATCAGAGGATGCTGCATTTCTATTGGCAATCTGCTGAGTAGCCCAACCAGCCAAGGGTCCTGTTTACTCCTCTGGAGAAGACTTGTGTGTCACAGGGGATGCAGAGAAGATGTGTTTTCAAGTCGGTGTGCTGGAGATCTGCTACAGAAGAAATGTCAAGAGCAGGCAGGGACTGCTGCTTCCCCTTGCTATGTTCTTTTGATGGCTGGACTGGGGAAGGACAGTCCTAGCTTCTTGCCTCTATGTCCCCAAAAGTGTAGAGTTTAGCAGGTGCCAGGGCTGCCTAAAAGATTTGCTTCCCTCAGATCCTTTCAGTGAATCTGCGCTTGTCCAATGTGAGCATTTTGCTTGAGAGGATGGAGGCTTTGTAGTGAAAGTTCAGGACTCAGTCATTGCAGTCGTGAAAAATCTCCTCTCTGAGCCTCAGTGACTAAAAGCCCCCTTGGACAGAGTTGCTCTTGCTCCCTCTCCTTTCCTTGCACTCATACATGTTACATTTCTAGGGAGGAGAAACCATTTTTTTTTTACTTTCCTTGATATTTTTTTCTTGAATCCAGATGACAGTTGTGCTCGAACTGATGTTGCCTTTGGGCTGGAATAAGCATACTTAGCATTTGGACAGAACTTCTCGCCTGGAAATCTCAAATTGCTTGATCAGCATTTCACCAGCGAGTCCGTCTGTGGGTACTGAAATATGGTTACCTTTACGGTTCACTGGAGCTGGCAGATTTCCCCACTTCACGTGATGGCTGTGCACTAGCGGGAGCTGTGTATTTCTCCCTCCTACTCTGCCCTTCTTCCCCAGTGTTTAGGTGAAAGCAGGTCCTTTTCCCATTTCATGTGGGCTTTTTCTTCAGAGACTTTTCCTCCTCTTCAGGCTTGTAGAAGGGGGTGAGTCTCAGAAGGGGTGTCACTGGACATGGCTTTGCATATTTATGAGGCTGACAGAAGAACGGTGTGATTGACTCTCCTGCTACTCACTTTGAATGCAAGGAGGGAAATCAGTTTAGTGCTAGCTCTGTAGCAGGAGTGAAGGTCCTCCTGCAGCCCCAGCTGCATAGCCCTCACCTGAAACAGCAGTGAGGCTGTGGGAGGCAGTTGCGTTCCAGCAATTCCCAGCCCTTTGGAGGTCTGCTGGGTCACTGTGTTCCTTTCTCCATTGAATATGAGCAAGAGCTTAGTTCCGAGTTGTGGTGCTTAACGCCGTGTTTCTTATTGTCTTTCAGATCACCAGAAACTGGAACGTGAAGCTCGAATCTGTCGACTTCTAAAGCATCCAAATATTGGTAAACGTCCTTGGGCTCAGAGGGATGGGGGTGAGAGAGGGGTAACGTGTCTCATCCAGCACGCTGTAAGAGAGCAGATGTGTTCTGAATGTTCACAGCAACTCTTCAGACTTGCCTGTTGAAATCACCTCAGTTTCTCTCTTTGACAAATTCTGCATATGACCCTGTCCCATTCCTTAGCATCCTGGCCCAGATGTTCACCAAAGCGTGCAGTGTTCCCATCCACTTGCCCGTGCAGAGCTGTCCCTGCTCATCGGGTGGTGCACGACTCGTCTGCTCACCTGATGTTCAGCAATGGGATGAGCTGCTGTGTTTGTTTTCACCACACCTGTCTTCTGTTTCCTCATGGCACTTTTTGATGTATCTGTTTAAATGCTGTGTTCAGTGACATGCTCGAAGTTAAAGGAGAGTGGCCTAATATGTCAGCTCTTCCCATTACTTACCACTTGCTCTAAAAACAAGAGATCAAAACCAAATCGCCCATTTTGGCAGTGGTCAAAAAAAAAAAAGAAAAATGTAATGGAGTAAAGGGAATAGTTTTGTCTAGAAATACAGAAAGAGGCAAAACAAGGCACAACTTCAAACCAAAACTACATTATTTACTGATCTGTAGAGGGAGGGCATGGATTTTTATCAAGTTCCAAACCACCATGCAAGTTTGTCCTAAGTTTTCTTTTAGAGAGATTGCACATTGCTAGGAGTTGCTTTGAGCAAAAAATCTGAATCATTAATAATCCCCTTTTTAGGATCTTTAAATAAATAAAGCCTCTAGGATCCTAGCTAAGGTGTCATTTAAGTTAACTTATTTAAGAAAACGTTAAGAAATACCAAACTGCCAGCTTCAAGCAAACCACTGTTAAATACTCCTGTGTGGGAACCCTATGATGCATTACGTTGTCTTTCTTTTCCATAACTCTGGCAGCATAGGTAATGTCTTAAGGGCATCTGTCTGGTCTCCTGCCTTCCTAACCATTTGCTCTTATCCTCTGAAGACCTGGGAGAGGAAGGGTCCCTTACAGCACACCCTGGGGACTAGCATCTGTAGCCTGTTCCATATGTGATGATGCAATTTCCACAAGTTCGAGACCTCACAAAATGCAAAGCCCCTTAGCAGCAGCTTTTCAGCAGAAAGAGCTTTGTTGCATCTGAGTGTAGTTGTGGAGATATGGCATGAGGAGAGGAGCAGTGGCCACCTTCTATAGTAATTTGCACTGATGAAAATATTGGCTGGTAAATTTATTGCTTGGCAATAGTCAGAATGACTAAAACTCATATTAGCGAGTTGTTGAGCTTCATTTTTCCCATAAGACTTGTTGCACTTAGTTTAGTAGATGATGTCACTTTTATTTTGGCCTAAACTTTGCTTTCATAATCTCTCCTTTTTTACCATTTCTTACATGTTTTCTAGCCAGGCCTCTCAGAGGAAATCTTATACACAAGAGGAAGAACCACTTTTATGAGTAAATTGAGCTGAAAACAGAAACATATCACGTTCCTGGTTCAATTTTACAGCTTGTCCCTCATCTGTAATGAGTGGCAATGCTTGTCTCCTGTTGTATTGTGGTTTGGAAAAGACAGTTTTGGGGAATGTCAGTGGTTCTTGCATTTTCTGCAGAGCATTTCTTGTCTTCCTAGAAAAAATGGTTTTTCTTTTAAGATTAAAAGACTTGTCTTTCCAAACTCAATGGGTGGTCACAAGTAGCAATAAAGGAATTAAGTTTTATGCCTACAACACTGAATCACAGCGTGTTGAGTAAGACGTCGGGCAGTCACGTGGTCCATTCAGCCGTCCTGTGAGAACCTTTCATACCTGGCTGGTTCCGGGCACGTTTGCTCTTAAACACCTTTAGTGCTTCCACAGCCCCTAGTGGCAATATTTCAAATGTTTAATGTTTCTGTCAGTTAGACATTAGAAAAAACATACTTTGCTGCTATCTTAGCTTGTTGTTTCTAGTTCTATCTGGAGTGTATGTGAAAAGTAGTTTTTCTTTCTTG
Organism: Mesitornis unicolor; assembly: GCF_000695765.1. NCBI lineage: Eukaryota > Metazoa > Chordata > Aves > Mesitornithiformes > Mesitornithidae > Mesitornis > Mesitornis unicolor. The sequence continues at coordinate 54,597 of NW_010175070.1, forward strand.
TAACCATCTTTTACATATTTGAAGACTGTTATCATGTCCCTTTTTAGTCGTCTTTTTCTTCAGACTAAACAAACCCAGTTCTTTCAATCTTTTCTCAGACCTCTAGTCTTTTTTTTTTTTTCTTATTTTCCTTCAAGTCCTTCCTTGGCCTTTCTCCAGTTGCTTCATGTCTTTCTAGAAATGTGATGCCCAAAACTGGATGTAAGATGGCCATGTCAGTGCTGACTAGAGGGGGAAGAATTGCTTCACCTGTCCTACCAAAGATATTCTTTATTTTGTACATCAACCTGTGAAACTTGCCATTTAAATACATTGTTGATGCACATTTGTTTTCTGACGCATTATTGCTCCAGACTAGTTTCTGCAAAACTTCTGGCAAGCAAATGTTTTTTTTCCCAATCTTGTATAGATGAGGCTTCCTATCAAAGTGTACATTACATTTCTGTTTATTAAGGCAAACAGGAAAAAATCCACTCTGATGATGATCCCCCAGATTTGTTAAGACCGTTTTGATGTATCTTCTGAGAGTGTAGCAGGGCTGCAACTCCCCTCATAGTAACATGATCGTTAACAGCAATGCTATATATTGCATCATGTAGATAATTAATAACACTGTTGAGTACTGTTGGGCTGTGGACGAACTCTTGAAGATATCACTTGATAAATTGTTCCAGTTTGACAGTGATCAATTTTGAGTGTTTTTTCAGTGAGTTGTATACCTCATTGTAAGCTAGTTCTGAACACACATTTTTACTAAATTGCTTGTGGAAATAGCTTGTAAGATGCTGTCAGAAGCCTTGCTGAAGTCCAGATGCTACATGCATTGATGCTTCCATCTTCCTTAGACTTGTTACATTGTCATAGAAGGGGAGCATGTTGTTCTGACATAGGGATAGGGTTTTTTTCCTTGAAATGTGCATTAGCAGTTAGTAATCACCTAGTTACTGCCACTCTGTGTTGTAAACTCTTCTGAGTGGTTACTTGGTGTATTGCCTCAGTGTGAGCTATGCTGCACCGATCCTGAAGAATTCTGCAGATTTTGCACTTGCTTTAATTTCCCCATTAAGTTTTGGAGTTACTGTTTTTGTTGCAAACTGTGTTGCAGCATGTCCTGCTCCTCTACCGTGACCTGAGCCTCTCATGAGTCTGGGGCAGAGAACTGAAAGTTAGGACGGTGCAAGGTGGGCTGCTTTTCTCTTCTGCCTGAGCAGAGGTTATAAAGCCAACCTATTGTTGAATTCATGGTTCTTACCCATTTGCTGCAAGACAGTTGATTCTGCTGTGGAAATTCTGGACTGCAACACACTGACCATAACATTACTACTCTGATAAAATAAAGGTTACTCTAGGTAGAAAGTAATGGTGATATTTCCATTTGCTGTTGCTCTTTGTGAAATGACCACTTTCTGAGTTATCCTAACACGCCTTCATCAAGTCTCAGCCCTAGTTATAGGCTATTGCTCTGTAATTGGGTGTTTTGCTTGTCTTTAGATGCACATTACAGCCAAGGTAATCACAGTGGAGTAATCCTTCTAAGAGCTTGGTGTTGCAGTAATGGTTTTTGTCTGACAGAAGAAAGTTGACTTGAGGCAATTTTCTGATTTCCAACTCATGGTATGTGCCATGTTCTTGTTGCAAACCGTCCATTTGAACGTGCCGTTACAACTGGTCACCTGAGACTTTAGTTCAGTATGGGAAAGACTTCTTTCC
>NW_010175070.1:56337-59228 GCF_000695765.1 Mesitornis unicolor
TTGATTTTTTTCCTCCTGACAACTTTCTAGAGGATCTTATATTCTGGTCCATTTGCCAGCCGTACTTCCCAAATACAGCAGAATTAGACAAAGATCTGTCCGTGATCTGTTCACTCCACCCTGTTTGAAAGGCAGAAAAGATGCACCCATTACTGAGGATGTGTGAGTGTTAAAGAGAGGCAGGAGGCAGCATCATTAAACCCCCACTGTCCATAAGCAGATGAAAATGCCTGTGAAAGTGAGCAAGAGTCATGGCTCTATGGGGAATTCCACATTTTGAGCAACTTACTGTTCCAGTGATTCACTTATCTGTAAATCTTGTGGGCATTTGGCATGGATGTATTTGGGAACACATAGAAGAGAATGGGATGGCTTTCTTCTCCCTTGGTCCCTGCTTTGCAAGAAAGAAGCAGGTTTCTATAAGCACACTCATAGCCCTGACCCTTCATTTGCAGATGGTTTCCTGATTGTGCCACTGAAGCTTGTGCAATGGCTAAGATAAAATAAACTTAACCATTGCCTTCTCTTTGTTGTAGAGCTAAACTTACAATGCGTTGAGTATCAACTCTTGCTTACTAGAACGGCTCTTTTGGTCTTCTGCTTAGTTGTAAACTTCATTGCAGTCAGTCTGTGTATTTTATTTTGAAGTCCTGTGATTCTCTTGCAGAGAGTTCAGGTTTTTTCTTCATGCTTCCTGCTACCCATCAAATATTAGAGCAGTGACAGAGCTGGGAACCCCAGTATCTTCCTATAGACTTGTTCAGTGCAGATGGTAAGTTCAGCATAGTGCTGAACATGATCTTTCCTGTCTTAGGACTCCCAGAGCAATAATGATGCAAAATTTGATTAACATCCTCATTCATAAGTTTAGAAAACTCCTATCTAGCATTCTCCATATGCAAAGGAGGTTGTAGCAAAGTGGGGGTCGATCTCTTCTCCCTGGTAGCTAGTGATAGGACAAGGGGTAATGGCCTCAGGTTGCACCATGGGAGGTTTAGGTTGGCTATTACGAGGAATTTCTTTACTGTAAGGGTTATCAAACACTGGAACAGGCTGCCCAGGGAGGTGGTTGAGTCACCATCCTGGAGGTGTTTAAAAGATGAGTAGACGTCGTGCTTAGGGACCTGGTCTAGTATTGGACTTAGGGCTGGTTCGATGGTTGGACTCAGTGACCTTAAAGGTCTTTTCCAACCAAAACCATTCTATGATTCCTGTGTTGTCCTACAAAAGTAAAATGGTGACTTGTTCAGTGCATCATGAAGTCTGCTCTGTGCGTGCATTTTTGGCCGTTGTGTTATTAGGTGTTGCCCTTCTCCTCCTTCTAAATTTTCTTTGTTATGCCAGTCTAAATATGTCCCTCCCTTTTGGATCTGTACTCTTTCTCAGATATTTTTAACCCAACTGTACAAAAGTAATTCTTGAATATCTTTTCTTCATAGTTCAAACTGAGCATTTCTAGTTGGTTATCGTGTCCCAGCTTGTGGCAGCCTTTGCTGTGAAGAACTGCATACACTTAGGTCTAAAATAATAAAAATACAAATCTTAAGAGAGGCTGGTACTGGCCCAAGAGCAAGAGCCAAATTCTGTTTCTGATTACTGCCTTTGCTGAACTGCTTCAGAGTTAATTTCTTTGAGGGAATTTATAGCAGTAGTGAAATGCTGTCCTCAGCATCTATCAGAATTATTGCTTTTTCAGGTTTTTCCTACTTCTGACTTTTTCTCCAAAATGTACTTGCACCTGAACTCTTTTTATTTTAACTTTTATCTGTTGGCTTCTCTCAGCATAAACCACAATTTTGGACTTGTCCTTATTTAAAATGGGGAGAAAGTGGTATAGAAATCTCCTGTGAATTAGAGGAATTTTTTCTGGCCCAGTTCAGTTTTATTTCCTTTGACAGGTGGTCTGTCCTCCTAGTACCTCTGTCTTGTGGGAGTGATTTTGATGGATGTGTTTAAAAAAAGGCCTCCAGTTTGTGTGCCTTTAAATGATGGTTACGATCAAGGTGCGAACTGCAAGGACCAAGAAGGTTGCTGTGCTTCTGTGTGCAGGCCAGCTGGAGAATCCCACAGTGCTCGTAACTAAACCGGGTGGGAAATGGGGTCCATTGATCATGTCTGGAGACCTAACACTGGGTTTGTTGTCTTAGTGGTGTCAGCCACAACTGAAGGTTCACTCATTTCTCGTTTTGAGATACTACTCTTGATAATACTCTTGATAAGCAGGCCCTCACTTTCCCCCGTGCTGCCACTTGGAATGTTTTCCTATCACCTTTTCCTCAACAAGAGATTTGAATTGCTTCCTTAGTGAACAAGTAAAAACTGTAGGCTGTGTTTTGCCGTAAACAGCAGATTTTCTTGTTTTCATTTGGCTGCAGCCATCCAGATTGCCTTTGCAATTGGGACAGAGAGGATGTTATGTGTAAAGAATAGTTAAAATGCTGAGGATTCTCCAGTGGTTTGGCCTATGGAAACTCAGCTGTTTCCAAATAGGATGCTCCTGCGCCTGGCCCGTTGTTTGGAGCTGCTGTCCTGTGATTTCTGCTGCTGGGAGACTGCCCCTTTCCTTGGGTGAAGCTGGTGCGGAGAGGGGATGGTGCAGGGATGGGGGGAGAAGAGGTCTTGTAGCAAGAGTTACGCTTTACAGCTTTCTTAGTTACTGAGCAGCTTTTCCTTGGAAGTGGCATGGTCTGAGAGTCTGAGAGGTCAGCGAGTTGCTATGCTTCCTAAGAAGTTAAGCAGTTATGTTCTTGGCCCTATGCCTTTAACTTGCTCTTCTTTCCAGCCCCCTCTCCCCCCAAAAAAGCCAAAAAACAAACCCCCAAACAAACAAAATCCAAAAAACCACCAAACACTCAAAAAACCCCCTAAACAGAATATCAGCTGGAGTGCAT
>NW_010175070.1:59259-76950 GCF_000695765.1 Mesitornis unicolor
CTGGAAAGTTTGAACCTTTGAGCTGAAAGTTACCATTTATTGTTTCCAGTCCATGCACTGTTAGGAATTAAGCCCATGCATGTCTAGCTGAGAGGAGGCTCCCCAAAACTCCAGGCAGTCCAGCTTTTTATTTCTCATTCTGATCTCTTCGTTACTACTCTTTCACTATTTTTTATTGACCTCTTCCTGTTTTCTGCTTTTTCTGTCACCTCTTCCTATAGCTTTTCCTGTAGTTTTCAGGGAAATATTTCTCTATAATCCCCCTCATTTTTGGAACAGAGTAACTTGCATTTTCTTCCTTGCCAGGGGATATATTTATTCTGTATGTCTTTGTGGTCTGTACCAGGTATTCAGATTCCATTATTCATCTATTTAGCTGCAAGATTTATCTGTATGCAAGCAATCCCTTAAAAAAAAACCTCGTAATGGGATGATGGCCAGACTCAGTGCACTCAAACTCAAAGGTACAGCAAAAGTCAGAGGAGGAGGATTCCTCTATTTTTATTTTTTTTTCTTCTCTAGTTAGAATAGCATCGAGGAAATTGAAGGAGCCTCCGCTGGGGTTCCCCCTGCCTGAGCACCAAACAGAACAGAGGGACGGCTGCATCCTGGTGAAATTGTGCAAGTGAGAACCTGCCTTTTGAACAGAGCTGGCCTCTGTGGGGGGGGTTTCGTGACTCCTGGGTAATGTCAGAAAGGAGTTGTGAAAAGCGGGTTAATGCAGCAAGGCTGGGGGGATGTCAGGCAGAACACCTGCATAAGCAGGAGCACTGCTTGGCAGCACCAAAGGCTGATTTATCTCTGATGGCGGAAATGTCTGTAGCAAAGTTGCAGAGTCTGTATATAAAGAGACCTAAAATTTGTCATGGCTTCTATCTTTATTCTGTTAATTCTAATAAAGTGGATGTTCTCTGTGTACTTTCTTTGCTACAGCAATAAAGCTGGCATGTTGTTATTTTGGGGCTTTTTAGAAAAAGCTCTTGTATAATACTAGTGGTTATCAAAAGTGCTTTTCTTATCTGGTATGTGGATAATCGGAAATTGTTAATAACAATTCTGGATGGTCATGATTGCACTGTTATCAGGAGAGGAGGAAATATTCCTGCTAATGCACTCTTTTGGCTCATGTAATGTTAAGTAGGGCATACTAAATGTTATGTATCATGTGCTGAACTTCAGCCTTTCAATACAGACATTGCAAAATCAAAGGAAAAAATAGCATTTAGTTGGCACTGATTTAAAAAAAAAGTTGTGTTTTCTATTTTTACTTCTGCTTTTTATCTCTGTAGAAGGACCAGCTTCTTAACAGTAAAGATACTGTTCTCCCTACAACTTCTTTCTAGGCTGTGAATTTCTTATGTAGAAGAGAATTTCTCTGACTTGGTGTCATGTATGGCAGAAAGGGCACTGCTTTAACCAATTTTTTAGGGCTGGACTGCTAAAAGGGTTACAGTGAGAACGATGGTGGTGGTGGTCGTGGTGGGGGGAGCCACCTCTGCGTGCATGGGTGCCTTTTCATACACCTTTAGGACTGTTCCTTGTCTGTCTTTGCAGAGCCTGCAGCAGTTTGGTTCTGCCTGAACCAGAGCAAAGTGTTAACAAGTCCCGCATCTCTTCCCTTCTCCAAAGCTTTAAAACTGCAATTGGTATGAAATGCTGTGGACTTGCAGAGTTTATGGTGGGCTGGTATATATCCAGCATACTGTAACTTTGCTGTGTCAGTTTTGGGAGGAGGAGGAGGGAAAGAGTCCACGTTCCTAAAGGACTGGTTAACAGCTGTACACTGTGTCCTGTTAGCTAACTGTCCTGCTGCTGTTAGTTACTGCTCTAACAGAGCTGGTCATTAGCTGCTGGAACAGATGATTTCTAGAGGATTATTTGCATTACACAATTTAATGCTTTTTAATAGCAAATTTTTAATTAAAAGAAGAGTCCTTTTGGAAGCAGCCTGAGCAGCTGCAGCTGAATTCTGTGTGTTTAATGTAATTAGAGAAACAGCTGGGGTGGGAGCTGAGCACCCAGCTCACAGACGGGTCACAGGTTGGTGGTGGCTTCTCGTGGGACAGGCATCTTGAGTGATGCGAACCGTGCGGGGGGTGTCCTGGCGCACCGCTGGGCTCGGAGGTGGTGGGACAATTCCCATCGTGGCTGCCCAGGCTGGTGAGCAGCTGGGGAAGTGGAGAGTGGGTGGTAGCCATCTGCATCAGTTCACTTGTTGCTTGTGCCGCCACGGCTGATAGTGCTCAGTTTGCCGTCTGTCAGGCCATGTGTATTTGTATCTCTAGTTTCAGCATCTCCTGGCGTGTTGGAGAATATCTTTGGAAGAGGCCATCAGGCAGGTTTTAGCTTCCAGTTTTATTCTGTTGCTTCTGGTGTGCACTGTCTCTTGAAATATGCCCCTTGTCGTATCTCTTACTTCCTCCCTTTCTCCATGATACAGGCAAATATCTGATGTCTGGTTGAAAACTGCTGAGAAGTGAAGCTGTGGCTGTTTCTAATGAGTGGCTGGCCTTTAAATAGCATTGTTGAGTCCAGAAGATCCCAGAGCACTTTTGAGTTTGCACTACTAAGGCTGTGTGAAGGAGTTACTGCATTGCAATTACCATGACCCAGGAGACAGCCAGAAATCTCTATTGCCTTGTATTGGCTCTGCTGCAGGTACTGCAACACGGGCAGCTTAATTCGAGCGCCCCAAATATTATATAACCACAGCACGCAATGTGTGTTGGTGAAGAGGTAGTTGGCTAATAGTATCCTTTGTGTTCCCATAATATCCAAATGCTTTACACCAGGGAACCTAAATTTAGCAGACAAGATTACCCTACCCTGTAGCTTGACTGCTGTCCCTAAGGACAGGCAAAGACCATTGGTGTGTAGGAGCAAGCATATTTCAGCCATGTTACCTTTTACTAAGCAGAGATGAGTAATTGCAAAGTGAAGATACCAGGTATTCTCCTGTGAAATTATTCTTCTGCTTGTGTACTTGCTTTTTGCTGTGGCTTTGGAAACTGCTTTGCAGAGATTTACTTGAAGCAGGTTGCCGGAAACCACCCTATGTTACAAGATCCTCCCTGCCCCAACCATGGGCTGAGCCCCCGGGCAGCCCTGTTCCCCTGTTTGCTGTAAACATGGGGTACAGGGGAGTGTTCATCCTGGAGCAGACATAGGTGCTTCTGGCCTGTCATGTTTGATGTAAGAGTTAAAAGGTAATAATATTCAGCATATTGGGCAGAGTGAAGGGAAGATGTGGGTTGAATCTAGGCTAGGAATAATCTGTGTTTGTGACCCCAATGTCAATTGGCCTTTTATATGTGACATTTTAAAAATTAGATGCCTGTTGCTTTTCAGTGTCTTTTTATGTACCTCTGTAGTTCAGGTGGACTTTTATAAAAATTGAAAGCTCTTTTCTGATCTCTTCATGATTCACTTCAACTTTTGCATTCACAGAGTCTTGCTGGGCATGACTCAGCAGCAATTTTCATTAGTTGTTAGTCTGGTTCAGTTTATTATGAGGGAGACTTTCCTCTTATGCTCTGTTGCTTTGTATTACACTCAAGCATCAGAAAGCTGTGGCTGCTTGTACAGGGTTGCTTTATTCAGGCAGAGAATGCAAGCCACGTGGCATGACGGTTACTGTATTGCTGTTTCTCACTGAAATGCTTAATTTTCTGTAGTTAATATCATAGCTTATTAATATTGTTTCTCTCTAAAGTAAAAACTGTATGTACATGGGGATTTTGAAACACTTTGAAGTATCAGCTTGAAGTTTTGTTCTTGAGATGAGATTTCCAGTGAGACTCTGAAGACAGCAGGCAGAGAAAAAGTAATACTCATAGCTGATGTTCTTAGAAAGTGCTTGAACTGCTGGCACCCAGCTGCTGTTCGGTTCAGTAACTGCAGCACGTCCCCTTGAGCCACTCAGTGTGGTGTCAGGCTCTTTGCAAGTGCTCTCTGGGTTGCATTAGGGCTTTGGACCTGACACACACACCCACCTGAGACAGAAAACAATTTGCATCATTTGCATTAGACAGTGCTGAAGATGTGAGTCGTCGGGGAAAGGGAGTGGTTTGGTCTCACTCTTTCTCTGTTGTTAGTTTTTTCCAAAAGGCCAGCTTTGTGGGAGATGTTTCTTGTACAGGTAAGACCAGTGTACATAGGATGAGGCTAAAGTGGAGACTGAGGGTAGAAAAGAGTGCTTAAACCAGTTAGCTAGGCTGTGCCTTGTGCCCAGTGATGCACTGCAGCTCTTTAACTACGCCAAGTTGCAGGTGTGCATTTAAAACTGGAGGGACAGTCTTAGGTAGCAGTCTCATTACCCTGAGTGGAGTGCCACTACAGTACCAGATCCAGGACTGTCTGTGAAGAAAGTTAGGCTTTTTTTGTGTCTTGCTGATCATCAAGATGCTGTACTGATGAAACCACTTCTTATTCCTCCTGGAATCTATGTGCTTCTTGGATATTCATCCAAGTGGTGATGCGCACTTTCTGCTGACTGACCAGCTGGAATTGTTCCAGATGTTTCTAACTAAGAGCCTGTAAATACTTCTCCTTTGGATAGCATTTCTTCTGGCATTGCTTACCAGTGCTGTGGGTTTTCATTTACTATTTCTGAAGTTATCTGTAAGACTTGACAGTCTTAAAAAATTAGATGTGCTTGTGAACTCTGTGAGCTCTCTCTTCTTTGTGTGGATGGGACTTTTTTCTGTGCTCTGACTAAAACCTTGGGTGAAGTCTTTTGCCATATCCTGTAACTGATTTAATGCCTCGTTGCCTAACTTGCTTCGGTTTTCTTTCTTTCTCCCCTCTCCTCGTCTGTTCTTGCTAACCATTGTGGTAAGTGTTCTTTCATCCACCAGAGGCCTTGGACATGGGAGCAGTCATCAGGTGACCCTGTCTGTGCATGGTATTGGCAGGGACTGATTTCCTACATCTGTGAGAATCCCTGTGTTAAGAGTGCTTGGCTAGAAAGGAAATGTGGTTTGAATTGCTGCTTCTGGGCAACAGAATTAGTTAATAGAAATAATCACCTCTAATCTTCTGGTGAATAGAGTGAGATCAGGTTCCTTGGCCAGTACTGAACTCTTTTGTAGTTTGGTTGTCTTTTGGAAGACTGTGTTGCTGTTGAGCAACTTCCCTGTTGCTGCGTCTTGAGACTCATTTTGTGATGTATTTGTCTAGCCTGCTCCACTAGACAAAGATGTCACTGCTCCCCTGATGACAGCAAAACAAAAAAATGGTTCTGTAATTTTTTAAGAAAAGATTAACTGGATGAATATTTTTAATTCTCCATTTTCTTATCATGGATAGTCAGGTTTTTGGGAATCCTTTACCCTCCAGTGACTACATATGATTATATTTTCTACCTTCTCATGTCAACAGCTTACACAGGTATGAGCAGCCTATGTGGACTCTGCTCAGCTGCTTGATTGAAGCTGAACTTGTGGTAATGGTGATGTCAGATGGCGTTTCAGGACCAGCAGCCTGTGGAACTGATGGGATCTCCTTTTCATGGGAAAATGTCTGAAATAGAGGACAGCCCAGTACTTGGGTTCCTGTTACCCACTCTTGGAGTTGGCCATTTGGGAACCTGTGTCCTGCCTTCAAGTGGTGGGCACTTGTATAGAACACCTTTAAAGCAAAGAGGGCTCTGTTTTCTGTAGAGTGGGAGCATCAGATTATATCTGATGTTTTTCTGTCTTTACGATGAATGTTAAAACCATGTGGATCATATCTATGAACCAAAGTGGAGAGGAGGCCAAGAAGCTTTTTAAATACTTTTATCCTTGACATGAGCTAAATGTGGTGGAATTACTTCTGAATATGTGTGCGCCTGGATGCTACCCTGTGCGACCTGCTGTAGGTGAACCTGCTTTGGCAAGGGGGTTGGACTAGATGATCTCCTGAAGTTCCAACCTCTACCATGCTGCGATTCTGTGATTTTATGGGCTGGCTGAATGGTTTTGGAAAAGGCAGATCATGTTTTAAAGCTGATGGTCTCTGGTCGTTAGCACTGTATTAGGAATTAGAGCATTTTAACTTGTGAACCATGGTATGAGAGCTGCCTGTCGGAGTATCCTTGCTGGTAGTGAGGGCTCTTGTGGCTCTCTGCAGGAGGGCAGGTAAGCAAAACGTTAGGGTGAAAGGACACTGTGTGTTTTTGCCGTTCTGCTACTGGGTATTGCTTTTGTTTCTTCCCGTTAGCATTGGAGTGAAGTAGATGTGGGCTGGAATTGAAAGTCACAAGAGTTTTGGTATATTCAGACTTTTAATCCTTTCTGACTCGCTTCATTGCTGCCCTCCTCCACACTTTAAGCCAGATGTTTTGAGCTGTTGCTAACTATTCTCGTGCAGGGTGGTGGAGCCCACTGTCATTTTTCCGATAGCTTTTCTGGGTTTTTCTGTTCTGCTGTTACTCCCTGAGCTTTGTTACCTCAGCAGATTAAATCCCGGGCAGATTTTGTTCCAGCATTGCTCTGGGCCGTGGCAAGGAAGCGGCTCCCTTGTTAAGTTAATGACCTGCGTCCTGCCTCCAAGGCCTTCTTTTGCTGTGCAGCCCCAGGGTGATGTACAGCGTCAGTATTTATGAACTGGCTCTGTTCTCCTGTCATGGTTCCTCACCTAAGGACACAAATAGTGTTTTACTGTCCTTGAAGGCTCTTTCTGCTGCTTCTGCCAGTCTCTGCCAGCTGAATTGCTAGTTCCTTCCCTTTTCATAATGTATCTGACAAAATTGCTTTCCTCAGGACAAAGAAATAGCACCAATCAGCTCATTTATGTTTTATTTTCTGATGTAATCTGCTGTCCGCATCTTTGCATCAAAGTTTATTGTTCACTATCCCTCACTTCTATCTGCAGACGTGTTTGCTGTTCCCTTTTCATGCCCACTGCTCTTAGTGCTGTGCTCCTCCTCTGTCAGGATTTCATTCGTGCTGCTCTCCTCTCAGCTTGGTGTTTCTTGCAGTGCTTCAGTGACCTTTCAGGTGCCAGAGGAAGGAGAATGCTTTTTTGTGCACACTGAGCATCACCAGACACGACCTTATTAGCACATTCAGCTTTCCTTGAAGTTTCTCCATCTGTTCCCTCTTCATAAGGTCTCTTCACAGACTTCTGCCTGTGTCCTGGGCCTCAGCTCTTGTTCTTGTGCCTGTGTCCTGCATTCACCTCGAAGTCTTGTGCACTGGAGTGAAAACTGCCCTGTACTGAGAATCCAAGTGTCTGTTTCAGCCACTTCCCATCTTGTTTCCAGTCTTGAATGGAAATCTTTTCTCCTAGGAAATACCCTTCTTCTCACTTGCGTTTTTGTGATGCTTCCTCTGCTGGTTTCTGCCAAGTGCTCAGGAGACAAGTTTTCTTGTAAACACAAAGTTGTATTGCAGTGAAGTTAGTACAAAGCCAACTAAAACTGCTTACTTGGAAGCAATTGGGGTCTTTTTGCAACTAATTATTTGAGGAACATAGTTCTTAAAGGTGAGACATGTCTCTGTTTTCATGCTGTAGTAACAGCATGTTGCACCAGAAACGCCTGTTGTACCAGTACTCTAGCTGTACTTGCTTGTTTGCAGTGTTATGCCAGGTGGAGTGCTCCTCCCAAACCCCTGTGGTTAGATCCAGTAGAAGTGCTAAGGAAAGGAAGTTGGCTAGGGGACCAGCCCAAAAGGCTTGTAGATAAAGGCGGGAAAAATATAGGAAAGTACGGGCAGAAAGATTAAGGAAAGAATGAAATCTTTTAAAGAAAAGTACTGGCAATGGTCTCTGCGCATCTGTGCTACTCTCAAGTTTGAGTTTGTGTGTGTTTGCATGCGTGTGAAAGGCTGCCTTAGCAAAGGAGAGTTGCAAGGAGGATTAAGGACAGCACTGAGAATGTTTGCAAAAGCTGTTCCATAGGAGGCAGGAGCATGTGCCAAGTGCTGGCTTGAAACATTCCTAGGGCAGTGGTCGTAGCTGGTGTCATGTGCCAATAAGAGGTGCAGACTGACCTCTTGATGCTGGCAGAGAGAAAGTCATGATGTTGGGAAAAGTCAAGACAGATCACCTGTATTTTACGTGGAAGAGAATGGAAGACAGGAAAGAGTAGCAAAGGTACCATTAAATGACAGAACAGAGTAACAAAATTTTTATTGTAGGAATGAGAATGGTAATGTTACTTTGGCCAATACTTGATTACAAGGTGGTACAGTGACTGAGGCACGCTCTAGTCTCAGCTAGTTGCTTTCATTGGGTAAATCAATAGGGAAAAAGATGATCATATGAAGACGACAACTTGTTCTAGTCAAGATGTGAAAGTTTAGGAATTGAGTCAAATAGGGTTGCTAGCTTGTGACCCCTATTGGCAGGGAAAATACTGAAGTTTTCCAGCAGGGGAGAAAAGCAAAAAGTAGGGGGTAGGTAGCAATATGAATTGAAGACCTTAGTTACTCCTCTTGAACTAGAATTAGTGCCTAGGTATCCATTCAAACAGAAGGAAATGGCAGTGTCCTGGCTGCACAGATATAATAGTTATTGCTCACATGTAACATGGGGGAAGGAGGACAGAAACCCATAGACCCCAGAATACTAGGGGATAGTGGCCCATCATGGGGGCAACCTCAGTCCTGCAAGTTTAAGAGGACAAGGAAATGGAAAGTATGAAGGTTAATTTAGGCACTAGGAACAGAACTAGGAAGGGATAGGTAAGGAAGGTGAAGGAGGATGGTATTTTGAGAAGGGTAATGTGGTCAGATATGTCTGTGGTAACAAACAGGTCAGAGAAAATGAGTCAAGAAACCAGCTCTGAATTTTGGGTAAGGGTTTGGGGTGTAAGTCAAAAGGAAGTAAAAAGAGGGAACTTCATGGAACTTTACAGGTGAAAGTCAAAAGGGACATCAGTGGCACTGACATGCAGGTGGGGTCAGTTTTTGGGTTGAGGGGCTTGTTTGGAGGGTTTTGAAAAATAAGAATGTGGGGAGAGATGGCAAAACGTGAGCATGGAGGAAAGAGTAGGCAGATGTGAAAGAAGGGTACTGAAGCGTTAGAGGAGAACAAATAGGCGGTCAAAGATATTTAGAGTTTGTTTTGACGCTGAGGAGGAGTGGGTGTATGTGAAGGACACCCATCTGTTACTTTGAGATAATGGAAGGAAATAGGTCACTAAGTGAACACACGAAGCAAAGGGCATGGGGAATTAATAGACTGATTGGGCTGAGGGAGAACTTGGCTGTGTGCATGGGTTTGATTTGTGAAGTGTCATATTTGCTACATGCTCTGTAAATCTCCATTTCTTGATTATGTTTTTGCAGTGCGGCTCCATGACAGTATTTCAGAAGAAGGTTTCCATTACCTCGTCTTTGATCTGTAAGTGTCTGTCTTTGGCTTTGATGCTTCACCAGTGATACAGGCACACGGATGATTGACTAAGAGTAGAATAAAAAGCACCTGCATTAATATAATTCTCCATTTCTCTTTTGAGACCTGTAGAAACCTCTGACCTATTTGACAAAAACTAATTGACTGTGTGGTAGGGGGTGGACCAGGAAGGCTCCTGGCAGCAGGTGTAAGCATGGGATGGCAAAGGATGGCTATCCTGTATAGGGAGGCTGTTTGTATATTTTCTGAGGCAGCCTGGAGGGAGTCAAAAGAGGAGTGTTCTGCCCAAGCTTAGCATATACTAACCTCTGTAGAGGTGCATGGGCAATTCGTGTATACTGCTGGTGAAATGGCAGCCCAAGGGGTCGGTCACATGGATGTACCAGTGCTGGTGCCGTGGTGGTGGAGCTCTGCCCTAGTTTCCCTGTGCCTTAGGTTGGTGGTGGAGCTCTGCTCTGGCTCCCCTGTGCTGCAGGTCTCTGCACAGTTTGCAGAAAAGGGCCCAGGTGGGTGACCACGTACGTCCCGTGCAGCCTTGAGCTAGACCTGCATGGGCTCTGTAACCTCCCTTGTTCTTTTGCACTCCAGGGTTACTGGTGGGGAGCTCTTTGAGGATATTGTTGCCAGAGAATATTACAGTGAAGCAGATGCCAGGTAAGACTGTTTTCAGACCCTTCTGTGTATGTGCCACATGTGTTGGCAAGTGGAATGAGTTTCCTGACTGCTGTTCTGTGCATGGCTTTGTTCTGACACTCTTGCTCCTTGTCTGGAAAAAAACAATTCCTTTCTCTGCTGTTAGCATAAACTGTTGTCATGGGTCAGCCTGACTCACCGCCGCTTGCAGACGCCGCTGTCTTTGCCACTTGCTGTGCTCTTTGCTGGGAGATCCATTGCCAGCGGCTTTGCCTGCCTGACCTTTCTGGTGGGTGGTGTTAGTGTGTCCTTGGTGAGCAAACGTAGGGGAGAGCTGTCCCGTGGCTGTGAAAGTGCTGCCTGTTTGGCCTCTGCCTTCTCCTAGAAGGGGTCCCAGTGATGTGTCGTGGCTGCTCTGCAGACCCATTCGATTTGCCTGTGTCTAGGTAATGGTTTATGGAGCAGGGGGGGAGAGGGGACTTTGAAGGCTATGTTTTTGTGGAAGCTCTCTGACTGTGAGCTGGTTGGCGCAGTGAGAAGAGGCACAACATGTGAGAGAAACCTTTATATTTTATTAGTGAAAATATTTAGAGTTACGTCCTTATGAGTGAGTCTCCTCTCTCCCATGCATGAGCTTCCTGCAGTGGCCTGTGCTTGTCCCTCTGCTGTTTACGCAGGGCGGGTGTTTAGTTCTGCAGTAGCTGAGGGTGTTCTCTGACCCGTCTGTCTGCTGGATATGCAGCATTTAAATCAAAGCTGGGATTAGGCACCTCCTGTTCCACTTTAGCAGGGGCTGGGAGTGGCCCGATGGTGACATTTCATCCCTGCTTATTCGGCACCCGTGTTCTTATCCCATCCTAACCCTTGCTGGAGCAGGAATTAGGGAAGCTGTGAAACAGGAGGGGTAAGAAGGGAGTAGTGAGTGCTGCTGCAGGGTGAGCGTGGCAGGCAGTGCTGTGAGGAAGATCATCCTGTGTGCAAGGAAGGAAAGAGTATGACCTGGTCTGTTAGTGTAGGTGCTGTTGTGGAGTCTGTAGGTGCTTATTTGCTTTCCCTGTGGTACACTCACAGCCTCTGTCTTCTGGGCATTGTACAAAGCTTTCAAATGAGGTATTACACTGAGCGCTCTACCATGAGCTGTCTGATGGTGGGGAAGGCCAGTGGGCTTATCATCTCTGATGGAGCTCCTGGCAGAGAACTGAGAGCCCTGTAGATGTTTTCAGTGGGGTGCACAGATTTGTAGGCATAGCATCTCAGACAGAAATACAGTCACTCAAACTGTTCCACCTTGAAGTTAGGAAGTTTTGAGGTTATCCATCATCATCCTTCCCCACTCTGTTTCCTGAAATGGTCAAGAGCTGGCAGTGACTGACACTGCTCAGGAAAATTATGGCAGAGCTGGGGAAAAAGGAGAACTGTCTGTTGCTCTGTGAGACTTCCTGAGGGTGCTCAGCCCTCCTACTGTCAGCCGGCCAGGTCTTGCAGTGCCCACAAGATGACAGAGTGAAACTCCTCCCTTTCTCTCCCCATGCCGAGCTGAATTCCAGAGCAGGCTGGGAGAGCGAGGTCTGTGCCAATCCGCCGTGCTTGGCTCGCCTGGGACACCTCACACTTTTGCCATTTTTGGCCAGAAAATCTCTCTCGCTCAGACTCAGCTCTGTTCTAATTATACATTTTTGTTTTGGGAGTGGGGAGATATTCATGGACTCCAACCCTGAGGATTGTACTGCCAGCTCTGAAGGGGCAGGGGTAACATATACATAGTGCTGTACCTCCTTTCCTCTTCCTCCCCTCACCCTCTTCCCATCGTTTCCATCAGCCAATTTACCTTCCCTCAAATATTTCACTGATTTCAATTTGTTTTCCCCTGAGATTTGTAGAATTTGGTGAGGGGACTGACTGACCCTGCAGTGAGGACACAGACTTCTCTGAGTTGCCCACATCTGGGTGCATACTGTCCGGCCATAGTTGTCAAAATCCCTACTCCATTCCACATTCACCCCGGGAGACAAGTAACTGTTTAGCAGAAGAGATGTTTTCAACCAGAAGTCTCACCCATGGGTGTGTTGTGCTGTTCTTATGCGACAGGTGTAAATAACATCTTGCTTTTGCCCCTGTGGTTACAGCAGTGAGTGGCAGAGACACTGTTTTCTGTGAGCACACAGCACTTAACAGGGAATGAGTCTGCTTTTCAGATCACTAACCCCTTAAGTGGAATCTGTACTTAAAAGGCACCCAGGGTGTGTGTGCACGTTGTGTATGTAAAGTGCTTGAGATGCTGCTCTGAAAGCTTTGCAAACTGGCAGACACTCAGGAGTCGTCATCCTGAATTTGCCAGGAGAGGCTGCTGCTCTCTAAAAGTTTATTCTTTGCTCAGGACTAGCCCAGCTGAATGTTTCTTGGACCGATTTGAGTCTTGCTTGCACAATCTTGGCTGCTGTTTGCAGATACTTGGGCGCCTCGGTTCTCCTGTATTAGCTGAAGGAACAAGTGAGATGCTTAGTGTGATGGGGAGGAAAAGGAGATGATGGGAGGTAGGAGAGAGGCTTTGTGGTCCTGCTGTAGCTAGGATGTTTAGCATCCTGTTTGTTGCTCAGGGGACTGGGGGTGTCCAGCTGTGACATCCAGTGGGCATGATGAAGGGACTCAGGCTGGGGAACTGAACTCTCCCTGGTACAGGTATAAAAGTTAGGGAGATAGTTCTGGAATGAGATGAGATGCCAAGTGTATGTGTGTGTGTGCATAACTGTGTGTCTCTCCCTTTATCTTGCAGCCACTGTATTCATCAGATACTGGAGAGTGTGAATCACATTCACCAGCATGATATCGTGCACAGGGACTTGAAGGTAATATTTCCTCCGTGCCACAGAGGCTGAGGAGAGCAGCCAGGGGATCATTGGAAGAGGCAAGACAGGAATGCTGTGTTGCCAGCTGGCAGGGTTTTTTTAATTTGAACTGGGCTCAGGGGTTCCTGAAGCATAAATTTCGCTCCTTCAGAGTTTTCTAGAGGGTGTACTGAACTCCCAAGGAAGTTTTCAGTCTTTGTGAACTTTGCCAGCTCCCAGCCTCTCTGAGGCAGCTCCAGGATGGAGATGTGAACCTTGGAGTGCAGTAGGCTTTCAGAAAAGCTTGGGTAGGATTCATTATAATGAAGGACGCTTTCTAGTCTGCCATTGAAGAGATCTCTAGAGACCTGGGGCAATCTGTTCAATCTGCCAGGATGAGTTTGTCTGCACAGAGCAAGTATATTTTTATTCTGCACTGTTGCCAAACACATGCCATTGGGCTAGGGCAGAGATGCACAACAAGAATTTTTCATGTCATTTCTTTCTTCTCTCATCAGTAGAAGCACTTTTAATCTGAAACAAAAACTGCTGGCCAGTTAAACACTGGGTGAATCAACCATTTGCCACATTATAACACATTTATAGACCCAGAGCCCCCACAGTGTAGTTACTTAAACTCCCTTCCCATGCAGTGCCAGCTGTACTGGAAGCTGGGCAGGCTCCAAAGTGAAGGGGTTTGTGCGAGAAGGTCGGCTTGCCCTGCAGCCCTCTCTGTCTAAAGTGGGAATGGTGATGGCCACCAGTGGTCCAGTTAAGTTAATGCAGGATGACACCTGCTACTAATGTTGGTTTTGGTTTGTTCATAAGGGAAAAAGTATAAAAATATTTTGCAAAGAGCAAGGTAAAAGCATGTTCCAAGCTCAGTGGCAGTGTTCCCCGAGTGTTCAGTCTAGTGGACAGCTGTTAACCCTTAGTGTTTCTGGCAAACTCTCATGTAACGCTTTTGGCCCTCTGATTCAGAGCACTATGAAAAGATGCAAGTGATCTACTGTGGAATGGCTGCTCTGGATTAGAGCTGGCACCTGCTCGAGAGAAAGTGGCCTCTAAGAGGCACTACTGCCCAAAATTAGGGCCTGTGCGAAAATCAGTAGTGTTTTCCAGTACAGGACGGTTTACGTTTTCCTTCGCATCCTGTGTTCACATATAATCTGTTTTGTTTGTGTGGAGTTGTGAACTTGTTTAGAACTTACCAGCTGCTACATACTCCCCACTGTAGTTAATGTGTGTCTTCTGTTACTTGCTCTGATTCACAGAAACTATGCAAGCCTGAGGAGCAGACGTTCCTTTTAGCAATAAAAGATCGCATCCTCTTTATTTATTTAATATAATCCTATTTATTTAATACTTAGCTTCTTGCCAAAAGCTTGGCCTTCAGGGTCAGTGTGTAATAACTGCTAGGCTTGCTTCAAGCGAAGTTTTGTCTTTTGCACCTCCTTTTCATAAGCCTATCTTTTGGCTGACATGCTCTTAAAGAACATCAAATGCGGAGTTGCCCGTAGGGACCATAAGAAATTAGGGAACGCATTCACATCCTTACCAGAAAGTATGTGAAACCTGAGACGACTCATATGTTGGCAAACAAGCACATGGATAAGCACCATTAGCCTTAAGGTGTTTGTTGTTGTATGTTAGAAGCAAATAGTGCTTAGCTAGCACAAGCCTAGCCTAAACATCAGTGTTTAGTCAAGCCAAGCCCAGGTATGACCTGAAGTTGGGAGGGATTTTAAGAAGAATGCATTGGTCTTCTGCTTCTTTACACTGGTGAATTTTCATCACTGTAGCTTGATTAACACAATCTTTTCCACTTCCCACATAGTGAAAAGCCAGTGGCATCAAAATGCATTGGGACCCAACCCAGTTCCCCTTCTTTCAGTGCTGCTTCTGGCAAGGACTGTGATGGGCAAGGCTGTTCTCCCTTTGTTCAGAGCAGAAGCAAGGCACATGCCCAGTACTTTAAGGCAGGTGAATGAGCAAAGCATCTTGTTCCTGTCAGAACAGGGATAGAGAGTTGCTGTGGGATGAAACTGGTGAGCAGGCTGCAAAACAAGACCTTCATCTGATTTATGAAAGTGAGACAAGCTCCTGTTTCTGGATTTCCAGGCTTCCATCTTGCTTGGTTAAAAACTCAAGTTGATATAAATTGCAAAAATGATCAGAAGGAGGTAGGAAGAGAAATCACATTTGTCCTGCCTGTCTGCAAGTTGGGTTTCTTGCAGACCCATTCTTTCTGTAATAGCTACCACCTTAAAGCTCTGGGGTTTTGAAGGGTCCCATGTAACTAGCCGCTCTGGTGCTTCAGAGGAAGCTGCTGACTCTCAGTGCAATTTTTGGAGTTGTGTTAAGCCTTCTGCTGAAGTCCTCTGCTGAATTATGATTTTGGGTGAGATTCATGAGAGGTGGAGCTGTGAGGGTCAAAAGTCTGTCTCCCTTTCCTGGCACATGGGGGAAGTGACATGGCTGCTTGCCACATAGGTGACAGTGGCAGTAGAAGACAGCATATTTTATGCTGCTGTAAATATGTAGCATGAAAAAACAGCTTACAAGAGTACTCAGTGCTGTGCTGCTTATGCCAATTTGAGGACGATGCTTTTTCTGTAAGGGATGAAAGCTACTGCCTATCCAGATGATGCCTTCCCACATTATGGCACTGTATTTGGCAGCCCTTATTAGCATCATATTTACTTTTTCAGTGCCCTGGGGACTGTGTAATCTTCATGGGGAGAAACATCACTGCAGATTGTATCTACTGCATCTTCCCCCCTTTTCCTTCACCCCCCCCCCCCCACAATTACTGTGCGGGGATGACAGAACAAATTCTGGGTTCTGTGCTGCAGGAACTGTACTGCCAGTGCCCTCTGGTGTCAGCATGTAACATATGGGCTGGGTTGGGAGAGGCTCTGGCTCTCACAGAGGATTTGTGTTAGACTTGAGAATTTTCTGCAACTCTAAGTCAAGGCTGTTTGTTGCTGTAGCTCTGCCTTCACCTGAACAGCTTTAGTCTATGCTTGATGAAGTCTGTCAGCAGATTGAATGTAATGATGTGAATACTGAGGTAGGATGCTTTAACAAGGATGTCAGTCTTTCCTTTTTACCCCCTTTTTTCTTTCTTCTCCCCAGCCTGAGAACTTACTACTGGCGAGCAAATGTAAGGGTGCTGCTGTCAAACTGGCTGACTTCGGACTGGCTATAGAAGTCCAGGGAGAGCAGCAGGCCTGGTTTGGTAAGAGTGTCTGAGCTTTCCCACTTTTGCTCCCTGCTTTCCTGGTGGCTGGTTGAGTTGCACCCTCCCTGACTACTTTCTCTCGGCTCTTCCAGCACGCTTATGTGTATTTGGTATTGCTGCTTCCTTTCCAGGCATCTCAGCCTCTGGGTCCTTGGGCACAAGCCTAGGTGCAGTAGAAAGAATGTGATAAAAGGCAACAGAAAAAGTGTCTGTGGGTTTCTCTGTTTTTCTTCTCAGTTTATGGTAGATGCTAGTGTCAGAGATGAATGCAGCTGCTAAGTTTAGACTCTGATCTGAACTTTCCTACTGCTTAAGAGTGTAGATATCTGGAATTTTGTTTGGTCATTTTGCAGAAATGCATTTGACCTGGCCTTCCTCAGACACTTTGGATCTGGCCTTATCTTTGTTTAGCTAAAACATAATTAGAAACGAGACCTTCTCAGGCTAAACATCAGCTCTGAGACTCTGCAGTTCTGCAGAGATTCTGGAGAGATGACTGCTTCTCCCGGTCTGCCCACACCATTGGCAGTCAAATGTATCCCATCTGTGTCTTGTGTTTTCAAACTCCAAGCTATTATGCTTAACAATGATATAAGGCCTGGCATATGAATTTGTGCCCAGCTGGTTGACACGGTCCCTCTTTCTTTTCTGTTTTTCCTGCAATACACAGACACTCAATCTCATCTTATTTTTCTTTTTTTTTTCATTTTTTTCCTTCCCTCTTTCTGTTGGTTTAGCAAGAGGTAGCTCTAGCAAATATGAGATGAAGGGTGGGAAATGGATTTTGGAATTTGCAGGTTACCACTAGTGGATTTTGTGATGTGGCAAGATCTCTTCTGCTTGGATACTGTAAGTACTTCATGTCATCTATTTTCTGGCAGGGTTTGCTGGCACTCCAGGCTACCTCTCCCCCGAAGTCTTAAGAAAAGATCCTTATGGAAAACCAGTGGATATATGGGCATGTGGTAAGATTCTGTCAAAACCTTTTACACTTAAACAAGACCGTTTAATGTAGAAGAGCAATTTCTTATCAACTATTTCTGGGAGGGTGCACAGTGCTGCTTCTTACTGGGTGGAGAGAGGAGGGCACACTTGAGGATAAGCACCTTGTGTAGATGGAGTTAATATTGGAGCCTGAACTCATTTGATTCTGGCTCCTGATCCTTTCCTCGGGCCAACTGTCAGATGTTTGAGACTCAGGAGATAGGACCTGTCTTTGCAGAGTCAGTTGTTTAGATAACTGTAGCTATTTCCTATCACACTAAGTAGAAGATGAAATACTGAAGAGAGATTTTTTTTTTAAAGGAAAAAATTAAGTGTAAATGTATCTGTGACTTATGAGTTTAAAGATATGTGATATTGATGTTGCCTGACTTGAACTAAATGGTTCTCTGCAGGCCAGGAGTATTAGCTTTGTCAGTAGCATTTTTGTCCCAAGACCATGCATAGTAAGCATCTAAAAGCCTAGTCCTTCCTAAAAAGTCCTTTGCTGCCCAGCGACCCCAGGAGATGTGGCTTCATTTTATTCTGAGAGCAGCTGGGAGTTGTGGCTCACCAGCCATGATAGCCAGAGGAGGGTAGAAGGACATCATGCACCTTGTTCTAGCTCATGGCGGGTGGGGTTAAGAGCTGAACACGAAGGGCCCG
>NW_010175070.1:76981-85145 GCF_000695765.1 Mesitornis unicolor
CAGAGGAGAGGTTTGAACTTTGTTTTTACTGTGGAAGGCTAAATATAATGGCAAATGAAGATGCAGAGCAGTCATTGCCTAGGGGACTATCAAGAGGGAAGGAAGAGGGGCTGAAGGAATAATTGGCGTATTAGCCTAACCATAGTGTATCTGTGTCTCTCCCTCCCAGGAGTGATTCTGTACATATTACTAGTGGGGTACCCTCCCTTTTGGGATGAAGATCAGCACAAACTCTATCAGCAGATCAAAGCCGGAGCCTATGACGTAAGGGCACTTTCTTGCTGAGTACCTGCATGGGTGTAGAAGCCATCCAAAACATGGCACTATCTGACTTGGTGTCCAGCAGCAGGCCCCAAGCTACTGTGCAAAGCGATGTTTGGCGTGTTCATACACCTCGTTGTCTTCACTGCCTGGGATACAGTCCTATTTGGGGCTACTGAAAGGTTATGTGGAAAGCACCACAGTGGGCACCGAGACGTTGCTGGTCATTAGGGAAATGCAGAGCTGGAAATGCAGATGGTGGGAAATGGTGTCTTCTACTGCATTACCACAAAGTGCTGCAGATGTAGCCAATGCTAACTCTTGCAGGGGAGCACAGGGAAGGTAGAATGAGGGACCCTGTCTTTATCAAGGCCTGACTGTAAGTGTGGGGGAGTATTCTGTGGAATAACTGCTTAAATTATGGCTTCTGGTCTCCTCAGTGCCACAGTGGAATTTATTCCAGTCATGGAAAATGTGGAACCCAGTGAGAAGAGTGAATGTCAAGGGCCTTTGGAGGGGTGGCTTTGTGGTGGGGATCAGCATGATGGGTTGGAAGCTCTGGTAAAAAGCCAAGCAGTTCATGGAGCAGTTCTCACAGCATGGCAAAACTGAGGTGTAAGAAGTGCCTTAAGGAGAGTAATAGCAAGGAGGTTAGTACTGGGAAGCAAAGGTGGTATAAAGTGTTGTTTGGGTACCACAGCTTGAATGTTTTGCATAAATCCTTCTATGAAAGGAGCAGCTCGGGAGAGAAGAAGGAATTCCTGGAAAACCTAGCTCAAAGGCTGTGGCCATGAATATCAAGAGAAAGTTGGGAAGTTCATTTTGTAGGCTATCTTATGGTTTGTATTAAAAAAAAAAAAAAGTGAGAGTTGCAAGGGTTCTGCTGGATGCCAGTTGCCTCCCACATCTGTGCCTGAGACCATGAGAGTGGCTGTACTGGTTAGGTCTGCCTAACCCCGTGTCCTGGCTCAGTGGCTTCCTGATTGAAAAGAAAGCGATGTCTTTGTACTTGGTAGCCTCAAATGGACTTGTGTTCTTTTCTTGCCTTCTTGCCTCTCTTGTTTCTGTGTTGCTTGTTCTCATTAGAAGTGTTTTTGTGTTAGTTATATCAGTTGGCATTTTCAAAGCATTTCAGGGGTTTTTAAATGTCTAACTCTTTCTGTAAGTCATGAGGAGTGAAGTGCCTGATGCCTCCTATCTATCTGTTGGTTTTGAATTCTTACCTATAATGAACAAGTCCAGATATCCTCCCTGTTTTGTCTGGCAAGTTTTACTGGCATACCTGCCCCTGGTGTCCTTACCCCAGCACCAAGTGTGCACTGGACTAGTCTGTTGTCTCTTGACCATAGAGGAAGTGGCAACTCACACTTGGGCTTTGTGCTGTTGGGTAAGGATTTTGCAAGGCATTACCATGAATACTTCAGAGTTGGAGTGGGTTGAAAGTGTCCTGGCTGAAAGCTCAGTATCATATTTTTTAGTTGTCTCCTGCAGTGCTTGCAGAACAAATTGTATGATGCCTTGCTAATGCTTGAGAATGCAGAAATAAGATTATATGCAGATCAAATGTGGCGGGTGTTTTTTTGATGACCCAATTGAGCAAAGCACAAAATGCAGGAGAAGAGGGATGGGATAAACTTTTTCGAAGTGTTGTAGTGCTGTAAGGAAATATTCATGGGATAGATCAGTCTTTCCCTGTCTTAAAGACAGGGGACTTTTATCTCAACAGCACATTTATCTTTGTGTTCTCGAGTTCCCTTGTATTTGTACAGTAGATTCATATGAGTGAGACATACTTCATTTAATCTCAGCATCTATACCACATGCAAGCATCTGGAGAATGGTGTAACTATCTCATCTTTATCATCACTGGAATTACAGGAGAGAGCAGTCACCCATCGTGGATGATCAACAACTTGAGATTTTTTTTCTTGGTTTCCATGCTTCTGTATTCCCATCCAGTATTACACCTCTTTTGCTCCCCAAGTAATGATTTCTGGTATGGTAGATGCTTGCTATCAACTTGCTGGTGGGTTGCTGCACCTAAGTGACCGGTACTGTTCCAGCATATTGTGCTTTATGATGGGGAATGTGCACCTGGTGAGATGTTCTCTGTTAGTGGTTTTCACTTTCACAAGGTTTTGCTGTAGCTCAGTGTTTGTGATTTTGCATAATGCTTTTACAGCTTTTTAGCATGCTGGAGAAAGAGCAAGGTGGGGTAAAAGAGCCAGCGCTTGTGTTTTTCATGTCAGAACTCCATTAAAAAGATCTGTGACTTTACTTTTTTGAATGCTGAGTGTGAGAGAAATTCAAAGGTCTGAGTGATTCCTAAAAGGCTTTTAAACTGTTAATCTTCCTGCCTGTGTCTGGTGAATGGTACAGGTGTGTCATGCTGTCTGGTACCATTCGCTTGCTGGATTCTGTATGATTTTTGTTCAGCGTGAGCTTTCACAAGAATTGATGTTTTGCAACTGTGTTACCCCTGGTATCAAAAGGGCAACAGCTGGAATTCAGCTGTGTAGGAGGGAAGATCTCTTCTGCTAGTAGAATATATTCTCAGTTCATCATCTGTTCTTTCTTCCTTTTTCAGTTCCCATCACCTGAGTGGGACACTGTGACTCCCGAAGCAAAGAATTTGATCAACCAGATGCTGACGATAAATCCAGCAAAGCGCATCACAGCTGACCAGGCTCTCAAACATCCATGGGTCTGCGTAAGTGTTTTCCTCTATTACTGATTGAGTTGTGGTTTACCTTGAACTGACATGTCAAGAAGACGTAGCTGCAGAAGAGCCCAGGATATTTTAAATATTTCAAAATGTGGTTTGTTTGGGGTTTTTTTGGAGGCTGACCTTCAACAAGCCAACTTTGTCGTGCTGTGGTGCTTTTATTGCTGCTGTATGGAAAAAATAAATCCCTTGTTTTTTTTTTAGAAGCCTTGTGAACGTCTGTGGTTTCTGGTTTTCCCCACATCTTGAATCCGTGTGATCCTAAAATGTCAATTGGAGTTTGGCATCGGACAAAATATTTTAGGATTATTTTGTTCTTCATCTCTGCTTCAATTTCTTGCATTGAATCTTTGCAATGTTGGAACATTTCTCCTCTGCTGCAGCTTAATTGGCTGTAAACCTGAAATCAGCGAAAAATCCTTTGCTGTTCTGTGTATGTAGTTTCCTACTTGCCAGACCCCACACATGGGTATTTGTCATCCTTTGCAAAGTTGGCAAGGAAATCCCTGAATGCAGCTGGGAGTGGGCGTAGGGGAGGACGGCAATAGTGCACTTTTATCTCTGCAGGATGAAATAGTTCCACCTAAGTCTAACCAGATGCTCTTGTAATACCATAGCATACTTTTGCTTTCTAGGATGTCTCCAGAGTGTTCCTTCACTCATTTTTTTTGAGAATCTGTAGTGGTTTTTTCCTTCCACCGCAAAACAATAAATTTGCAATTCAAACTTAACCTCTGTGAACATCTGTGTAACAGGAGTGTAGTGTCTGCTGTAAAGTGACGCAAGTTCGTTGGAAGACAGAACTTCACACCAGCTGATACTTTACATCTCTGTATTGTTTTTTTTCTCCTTGCATGCTTGTAATCAATAGCAGTTCCTGTATATTACAATGCCTGTAACCAAAGCTGTACATATTACAATAGCACGCTCCCTGTGGCATCAAGAGAGGCTTTCCTTCTCTGAGTTATGGGGAGTTTGATTTCACTTCACACCCATTTCAGCCTCTCACCCAAACTGCCTCCTGTTGAGTCTGTTGTTACCATTTGCTCTGCAGTCTCTGTGTGCAACGTACATTTTTCATTCTGAAGGTGTATTGCTCCTCTGAAGTAAATGTGGTAGGAAATCTTAACAGTTTATTTGGGACACTGAGTTTCTTAGCATCACTGAACTTCTGAGGTACACGTCTTGGCTCTTTTAAGCCCACATTGAACAACTGGAGATCACTGTCACTCCTAAGGAGGCTGAATGAACAGTGACCATCAAAGTTGTTGAAGAGGACAGTTTAGCTACATTCTCCCTCCACACTGCTGTGTGTACTGCAGCAGGTGACTAGCTTTGCTGACAAGATCAAAGCAGAGACTTCTCATGAAATGAGCTGAATGTGAGCATGGTTTACTGTTCTTTTGGGTATTGCAGATTTTTTTCCAAGCAGGAGAAAAGTAATGGAGGGTTTGTACACTCTGATCTGCCAAGTTAGTAATTCATTCACTGTCCTTGTAAAGGGAATTCAAGCTTGTAGCTTTATGCAAGAGCAACAGCTACTTTGGCGTTAGTCTCTGGCTTCCTCATGTGCTCTAAATGCCTGGCAGCTCCAGTCTCTGGTTTCCTCATGTGCTGTCAATGACTGGTAATGCTTCTGGGAAGTTCTCTTTTTGCAGCTGCTGGGATCCCAGTTCTTTGTGGGTGACAGGTGTGCATCACTGGCTAGAGGTTATGCTCATACTTTTGCATTGGTACAACAGAGCTACATGATCTTTCCTCTTGCACACTGAAAATCTATTTCTGCAAAACTGATGCAAAGATGCCGAGGCCTCTGCTAGTCAAGCACTTACAGTCATGAAGTTGCCATGTCCAGGAAGGTTACTGCTTGCTTATATTCACTTACTGCTGGGAATTTCCCCTTAGAGCTGTAACTAATGCAACCCAGAATTTTTCTTTTAACTCGGTTCCCCATGGGTATGCTTTTTCATTTGCCTTTGTCTTCTTACTGTCTTGATCCATTTGTGTGTCTGAGACAGGGAGCATTGATTCTTACCTGTACCTAAGTCAGAATTTCTTAGGCATAGTCTTGTAATAGCCAACTTTGACTTAACATGTCTTGCTGTACTGGGAAGTTCTTAAGTTGTGAACCAGCTGCAGTGTTTTGCAGCCATGCAGTGGTGAGAGGCTTGGCCATGTCTGCTCACATGAGTGGTTGTGTACAACTGAGGAGAACACCCTGGCTGATTTGGTTAGGCCATGTTCTTGATCTTTTGGTTTTCCTGTTTTTCAGCAACGATCCACTGTTGCTTCAATGATGCACAGACAGGAGACTGTGGAATGCTTGAGAAAGTTCAATGCCAGAAGAAAGCTAAAGGTAAGTATACATTAGTTTGCCTTAAGTTTGTTTTTAGTCTTCTAAATTTGAGGTTAATGCCTTCCTAGCAACAGTATTTCTTTTACAATTAGCTCACTAACATTAGTGAGCACTACCTTATGTAGTCCTCCAGTACAGGGTACTAAAGAAGTGCATTGAGGAGCTATAGGGTAGTTTCTTTCTCCAAAGCTGTAAGTTTCCCACTCCTCTTCTGCTACATAATCACTCCTTCTACTTCCTGCAGAAGAGTTGAAATAGAGCAACTAGTTCTTAGGTTCTGGGGCTTTTAGCTCTGGTCACTCCCTGCCTCCCAGTAATGGTGTATCAGTTGCCTGCAGCTAGGCCAAAGCCTGTAGCCTGCTATCTGAAAGTCAGGAAGCAACTGTGTGTGTAAACATAACTGTTAGTGTCATTTTAGATTTCCCAAGCCATCCTGCCTGGCCTCTTGAAAGGCAGGAGTCTGAGCAGTCCCGTGTCAGGTCCAACAGCCACATGTGGGAATCCTGGATACACTAGGGCTTCCCAGGGTAGCTCTGGGATACCTCTGTTTTGGCACCTGATGCACTGAGTTCTCCATGGGTCAGCCCAGCCCCTTTCTGAAGTGAGTGATGCTGTCTGTTATCCCTGCTTTCTCTTCCCCACAGGGTGCAATCCTCACGACAATGCTTGTGTCTCGAAATTTTTCAGGTAAGTTCTCACTGTTCCCATCCCTTCCTTGGTTTTGTTTTGTATGTGTGAATCAGGGGATATTTTAACCATCATTGGATTGAGTAGGAGGGGAGGAAACATATTCATAATTCATCATGGTGTAATGCTGCCACTATCCTCTCATGATATTTTGTTATCAAGTTATTTTTGGGAAATTCTGGCTGGCATTTGTTATCATTCCCATTTGAAGCTGAGTGTCAAGAACTCTTACTAGGTAGCAGTGATTCCTTAAGACCTGAGGCAGGAATACAGAGCAAGTAATCATATTGGTGAAAAAAGAGGCAGGAGCTATTTTTGTATTGTATGACTTTGACTTATCTAAAATGGGTCTGAAGCATCTAGCTGTTAGTTTTCCGTCTTGGAGTCTCAAAAGTGGTTTTCATCCTTTTAAGCTTAATAACTGGTAGTTTGGCTCCCACCCAACTGCATTACATAGTGCACTTACTGAAAATGCAAATCTCAACATGCAAATCAGTGCTTTTTGGAAGATGATTGTCTTGGCTCAGCATATCTAGGTGATGCAGTCTTATCTCTCTATTCATTTCCATTTGGGTGGAAAATGTCTTTTTGCAAGTGCTTGTGGTTTATGGGATTGTTTGCTTTGCCCTCTATGCCATTTTTTCCCTTTTAAAAGGGGCAACCATTGAATGCATGAATCATATTTTTTTTATTGCACCTGACTGCAGTTACTTTCAAGTGAAAGTCTGCTATATGGGTTATAAGTGATGATGAATGACATGGAAATGTATTAATTTCATCTGACCATTTGCTAATAGTGGATACCAATACTTCTGTTCTGGGTGATGTTACAGTAAACTTCTAGTTGGAATGAAAACCTCTGTGAAATTATCATCCCAGCATTCAAAGTTTGCATTCATGCATACATTCTTCTGTGAAATCAGGGCAGCATTTTTAGCCTCCTGTGTGATGATTTGAAAAAAAAACCAACCAACATGTGAAATCAAGCTACAAATAAGGGATGATCCTCAGCAAATTCAGAATGGTTTTTCCTTGGTTCTTGCTTTCATGTGAGCCTGTGCCAATATGTCAGGACTACTTGTGGCTACAGCAATTTCTCCTTACTGCCTTACTGCATTTCTGATAGTTTGGCCTTAAAGGTACAGAATAATTTTCTCCATTCACCGGTCCCAGGATTGTGCTATTAAAGGATTTTAAAATTATACATTGTTTTCTGAGAATGATTCTGAAATAACCATTTGAGGAGCTATGGCACAGCAGCGAGGCTTCCACAGGGCTGTACAAAACTCAACATTTTCTTGGGCTTTCTGCTGGTGTGAATGGTTTTTGATCTATTCACACAGCTAGTTTTTATTTTACTTAATTGATGATTCTGAAATAGTCAGGGGTTTTATTTTTTTTTAAATAGCAGTTTTAGATTCATTTTTAGTCTGCAAATGTTGTCACTTCTAATGAAGCTGCAGAAGTGCTTGAGTAAGAAAATCTCTTGTGGCTCAGATTCTTAGTACATGAAATGCCTGAGAGAAGGGTTCTCCTTAATGGTGTGTGACCTATACATCCACTTATTCCCTGAGCTAGTATCGAAGAGGAAAAGACTTGCTCTGCTCATTCTTCTCTGTCTCAAGGGCTGAAGCTGCTGGATCCGCTTCAGTTAACAGCTGAAGAAAAGGAAATCCTAGGTGGCCCATAGTGAGTGCAGAGTTCTTGGTATCACTGTGTTCTGCTTTGAATATAAGCTGTGATCCCAGGTAATGAGACACTCTGAAAAGCTATCCAGAAAGAAATGTTGTGAATGTAGACACAAAGCATTTATAGCCTCTGCAGATGGTAGCTATTCCTAATATTTTGATGTGTTTTGAAAGTGGGGAGATCAGCTGCTCTTGTTTTCTTTGCAGGACTGTGTGTAATATGAACTTGACTTTTTAAGTTTTTATTTTTTTAAAATTTACTTAGGTTTTTTAATTGCTGCTGTTGAAACACAGAAATCCAGAACTGAGGAATAAGTGCATGCTCATTGAAAGTAAAACATTAGAAAGTCCATATGGGAACTTTGGGTAGAGCTCAGACTTTTCCTATCATGACAGGTCATCTTGCTGTGCTTGAAAAGTTCTGAAATAGTTCTTGTTTCTTTCCCT
>NW_010175070.1:85176-90814 GCF_000695765.1 Mesitornis unicolor
TATTTTCTCTAATTGGGTGACACTGGTATGTGAGCTTCTGAAAGCCCCATTCCAGCAGACAGGGAGCTAGGTTTAGGAAGAGAGCAGCTTTTTCCTGTCTGGGGATGAGATCTTCTAAAAGCTTCTTCATAGATGTTTTGAACCAAGAGGAAAATGAAGGCTCATGTGACCCTGGTATCAATTAATTAGATGTGATAGTACTATGTGCAGGAAATAGAAGAAGACTTCTTTAATCCTGCTGTCATTACTATCTCCTCTGTCATGCATTCTGTAACGTGGACTCCCTTCATTTGACAGTGTGGTTTTAGCTTGTGACAAATGGTATGCTTAAAGAGTATGTGGCAGTACTCTTTTTTTTCTTTCCATTTAAAAAACCCTTACTTTTTACAAAGAAAAAAAAAAGCTTCTGTTCTTTAGTGAGTAATCTGTTGCTTGCTAGGTGTCCTTTGCCCCAGGTCAGTTCCTAAAGACAGGAATGTGATCCAACTCCTTTCCCCAGTTATGGTATATTCCACAATTTAACATTGACTGTTTGTGGAGGTTCTTAAAAGATTGTATCTCAGGGCAGCTGTAGGCTATTTGTTAAAAGCAGATACAGTTGCACTCTTCAGTATAAGTTAGGAAATTGAGATCTGGTTATAATAAGGGGCTGTAGGTTCTTTCCACACCCTGGTAGGCATTCGCTTAGTTGCTGACCCAAGCAAACACTAATCTGATCTGCATTCACTTACAGAATGTAGAAGCACAGTCAGGTAAATCAATCAATTACGTCATATGCAAGAAACTCCTAAATCACCTTCTGAGAAGTGAATGTAAATTTATTACTAGCAAAAAGTTGGCAAGGCTTTCAGAGATTCCTAATAGCTGCAGTATTTAAGGGTGCCTAGACTCACGTAGATAAAACTCTGTAAGTAAGCCTGCTGTATACTGAGTGAAAGGACAGACAAAATCAGTTTTCATCTTAAAAACAGCCATCTTCACCAGGTGCTGAGAAGTGGCTTTTCTCCATAAGTTAATTTTTATGCAAGAGTTACAAGTGGACACATTAAATTCTTAGTACTGTTTTCCTAACTGGGTTGCAACTGTAAATTTGGGGAGCAGTTGTTCAACAAGCTTTCACACTGTATGAAAATCACTTCTCTCAAGTGGTTCAGTGTAAGACCTGTGTGCTACCCTGTGTTCAAAGCAGATCCTAAGGCAGGCGTAACAGGTAACCAAGCCTTATGCCTGAAACCTCTATCTTTAACTGATGCTAAGGCTTTTTCTTGGTAATTGTCACTGCTCAAGTAATTTTTGAGAGGGAGCTATTATGGC
Source organism: Mesitornis unicolor (assembly GCF_000695765.1). Classification (NCBI taxonomy): domain Eukaryota; kingdom Metazoa; phylum Chordata; class Aves; order Mesitornithiformes; family Mesitornithidae; genus Mesitornis; species Mesitornis unicolor. The sequence goes on from NW_010175070.1 coordinate 86,491, forward strand.
AGCTTGTGATGACGGCTGGAATTCATTACAGTTCTCTACAGATCCTCTGATGTGAAGTCTGGAGTTTTTAACTAGTTAGGTGAGGTTGAGAGAGCCTGGAGGCATACCTAGGGAGCAGGGTGCTTTCTAACTAAGAAGGGCTGAGTATGTTTGGTGTAACCTGTACAGAAATGTTTTTGAGCTGACTAAAGAGCAAAAAGGAAATAATACAAATAATGAAGTAGTACTGAAATATTTCACTGTTCTGTTATACCTGCCTTCCAGAAGTGCTTGTGAAACTGATTTTTTTCCCTTTTTGTGCGTGGATAGATGTGTATATGTATACTCGGAGTGAAACTTGTGTTCTTGCCTTTAAAGTATAGTTGAAGTTGTGCGAATAGTATATTTGAAGTTTCTGTTGTGTTGTGTTGTGTTAGTTATGTAGATATCCATTCAGGACCAGAAATTTATATCACCTGACTCAAGTAAACACTGACATCCTCATGTGAATTCAAAGGATGAAAATATGGAAGGAGAAATCTATCAAGATGTTTCCGGAGAGCTTTGAGTAAATGCGTATGAGATCATTTCCTAAGCAGAAAATGAGGTTGCACTTAATGAAAAATTAAGTTGTTTTTAAGTTATTTCTCTGTATAGAATTGTTTAGGTTGGAAAAGACCTTTTAAGATGATCGAGTTCAACCATTAACCTAGCGCTGCCAAGTCCACAACTAAACCATGCCTCTCAGCACTGCCTCTACACATCTTTTAAATACCTCCAGGGATGGTGACTACACCATTTCCCTGGGCAATGCTTCCAATGCTTGACAACCCTTTCAGTGAAGACATTTTTCCTAATATCCAGTCTAAACCTCCCCTGGTGCAACTTGAGGCTATTTCCTCTTGTCCTATCACTTGTTACTTGGAAGAAGAGACTGACCCCCTCCTTGCTACTCCCTCCTTGCAGGTAGTTGTAGAGGGCGATAAGGTCTCCCCTCAGTCTCCTCTTCTTCAAACTAAACACCCCCAGCTTCCTCAGCCGCTCCTCATAAGGCTTGTTCTCCAGACCCCTCAGCAGCTTCATTGCCCTTTTCTGGACATTCTCCTGTGCCTTAATGTCCTTCTTGTAGTGAGGGACCCAAAACTGGACACAGTATTGGAGATGCAGCCTCACCAGTGCTGAGTACAAGGGAAAGATCACCTCCTTAGTCCTGGTGGCCACACTATTCCTGCTACAAGCCAGGATTTTATTTACCACCTTGGCCACCTGTGCACACCATTGGTTCATATGCAGTTGGATGTCCACCAAGGTCCTTTTCTGCCTGGCAGCTCCAGCCACTCCTCCCCAAGCCTGTAGCGCTGCATGGGGGTATTGTGACCAAGGTGCAGGACCCAGCACTTGGCCTTGTTGAAGCTCATACAATTGGCCTCAGCCCATGGATTCAGCCTGTCCAGGTCCCTCTGTAGGGCCTGTCTACCCTGAGGCAGATCAACACTTCTGTCTGACTTGGTGTAATCTGCAAATTTACTGAGGAAGCACTCGATCTCCTCATCCAGGTCATTGATAAAGGTACTAAACGGAGACACCACTTGTGACTGGCCACCAACTGCATTTAACTCCATTCTACTCTTCTCTCTCTGCTTGTATTGAAAAGAGTGTTTAGAAGTGCTTTTCATGACCCTTTGTTTATCCTGTAGCAGTTCTTTGAATAGAATCACTTATGGAAGGCTTTTCATCGAGCAGGGAAATGTTAAATGGTGCTGCTTGTCTATTGCTCAGGTACATTTCTGGAGCAGTGGTGTAGTTTAGGGGGCGGAGGGAGTTAATAGCAAAGCAAGATTAGAAAAAACAAAACAAAACCAACTCTTCTGCAAGAGTGAGAGTCCATGCTGTAGATTCTGCCATGCAAACAGGTTGTCTTTGTACTGGTGTCTCACTTGGTGCACAGTGTTCCTGTGCAATTGCTATTGCAACAAGTTCCCATAGCAAGTCACCAGCGAATCTAGGAGGAAGAGGACTCCTGAGACAAAAACAAAAGTGAGGGTAGAGAAAGCAAGACAACTACTGCCCTCTGCTCTGTGAAATCACTCTGCTGTGTTTAAATGGCCGCTGCTGGAATGACTTGTCTCTAAATAGCTGTTGTGACAGATAGTTACGCATCAGTCTTTGCTCTGTCTTGTCCTTAATACATAGGTGTTCTTGAAGTTATGCTGCATCCTTGGGCATTGTTTGCAATTGTAGCCAGAGATGCCACTTCCTGGCTATATACTGACTCTCAGTTGGTTTGTGATGACCCCCAGAAGTGACATTAAGTTAGTTAATCTGACTTTCTTTGAGCTGAGTATATGAGGATGACATACAGCAACTCTGTGTCATTGGGAATTCTGTGTTGGTATGATACACTTCTTTAATAATCAAGTCTCAGCAACGTCCAAAATTCTTCATGGTGTAAATGCTTGTGTTCAGAAGCCAGAACTTAGTTTATCTGTTAGACTAGCGTCATGATTTAGTCAGGATTAGCAAAAGTAACCTCAGGGTTATCCTTGCATCCCCCAAAACACTTGGTGGAAGCTTAGCCGAGATAAGAAATGTAACTGAGATCTGACAGCTGGGGACAGTGCAAACGCAGGGCAGGCTGCTCTCACTGGAAGAGGAGGAGTGGGGCTGACGGTGGGGGAGGTACTATCCATGGCTGTGTTTGGAGTGGGTATTTCAGTCCTTCTTGGAAATTCCCTCCTCCACTGCCCCCCTTGGCTCTGGTACATCCAGAGTGTCTAGTATTTATTGCTGATGAATCCAGCTTTAGGGATTTGTGTTTCTGCCAGGAGCATGGTCCAGAGCCCAGGCTGTTCCCTATGGAGGTCAAAACTGAGAAATGTGGGAGGAGGGAAGGGTATGTGGGGTGTGTGCAGGGGAGGCCTTTTGTGTTTCTCTTTGGAGATTAACTAGAGGGTGTCTTGTTAAAGCAGGAACAGAACTTTGCTTTTAAGTTACCGACTGTGTGTCTTTGTATTGCTTCAATATAGAGGAACTCTTAACTCCACTGAGAATAGGGAATTTAATCCCTTCAATGTGTAGAGGAAGTAGGAAGGATGGTGAAAATAAATATTAGTATCTCGTGCCTGGAAAACTGCAAAGCATGGGTGCAAGACCGTTTCCTGAACCATAAATAATAAGTCTTCACGTGTCCTTGGATTTTCCCCCTCCTGTTGTTTCTTTGCTAGGCTGCTTGTTGGGTGGTGCTGCCTGTCTTCTAAAATGATTCTTGTCACTTGCTGCAGAAATTCCACTTGCATCCGCTTAAATTTCTGTCTCATGCCGTGCACAGGTTGACCTGTGGGTAAATCTGCATACTTCATCTTTGCATGCAAGCACGTTTCGTGGGCTTTCCACTTGTCCTTACAAACCACAGTATGATGCATGAACTAAATACACCACAGACCAAGTTTCCTTCTGCAGTGCTGGGATGCTGGCAGGCCTTTGGGAGAGCAGTGTGTGCTATGCAGAGGTGCAAGCAGGGAAGAGGGCTAGGCTGTGCTGGGAAGCACTGGGTCAGCATTAAACAGTGCTGGACCATGCAGAGGGTCCTTGGCTGAATTTGCTTTAATGCCCTGCAACGTGATTTTAGCTGTCTTCTGTCCAGAAAGACAAATGTGAGGTTCTGAGGAAACGGCAGGAAGTGTGAAAAATGTTGCTTCCCAGCTTGCATCTGGGTCATTCCCAGAACATATGGTAGTGCTGTTTCCCTTCTCTGATGTGGAGTTGTTTTTTGTTTTCACTTCAAGGATGTCCCATTTGTGATATTTGTTATGTTGCAGAATCCTTTACTCCTTCTGAAGTGTAGTAAGGCCATTAACAGTTTCTTGTTTCCAACAGTTGTTGTGTGAGATGCCTTGACGTATGTGTGACATAAATACTGGACTCTTTTGACCCCATGGTCACCTTGTTCTCCTTCTCACTTGCACGTGGAATCAAATTAGTCTTCATTATGCCTCGAAAGTGGCAAGAACTTACCTGCTAGATTCAGTCTTGCAGTGCTTTACTATGTGTGCACTCAGCTAAGAAACCATTGTAGGGCAAATCGGTTGCTTGGGTTGATTTGTCTGCCCACCTTCACATGTGCACATTTTGCAGCACTGTGTTTTGACATGTCACATTCAGAGAACCTGGTCTAGCTTCATATTTACATTAGGGAGTAGAAAAACAAATTCATAGATTGTAATAAACGTATATAGGGCACCACCTCTTTATTGTGAGGAGATGCTGTAGTCATTTGCACAAGCTCAGCTGATATTGCCTAGTTAATCCATATCACACAGAACAGAACATTAGGGATTGGAAGGGA
>NW_010175071.1:0-7456 GCF_000695765.1 Mesitornis unicolor
ATTATTATTATATTTCATATTATTATTATATTAATATATTAATTCATATATATTTTCTATTTTTCACTGTACTACATATATTCTGGACACTATTTTTCAGTTAATCTAGAGAACAGCATTATTTTTTTTTTCTTCCAGACTTTCTTACAGTTGTCATGGTCTTTTAGCTGGTCTAATACTTGTATTTGTTATGATTATAATTAAGAATGAACACAGATGATGGCAATTTATTAATGGAGTACTTTCTGCAAATAACATATCCCTTTTGAAATTGTTATTTCAAATTGTTTTTCATTTCTTACCAATGTTATTAGTAAAAACATGAATTCTTTCTTTATGTAACATCATCAGAGAGGGTTTTTTTAATTGTTTTTAGATAATACCCAGAATCATTTTATATTGACTTGAGTGTGTACTTATAACATACACCAGAGATAATAATTCTGCACAGATTTTGTAGGGAAGTCTTTGTTAAACCAAGTTACCATCCACAACTAATCTTGATAAAATATTTTCTAGACCACTGCAGTTTGGAAATATATATGCATGCATATATACATGCACATACACATGCACATACACATATGAAAATAGTAAATAAAAATAATGAATGTATGTACTTTCTTATCTGACTATGCTTGTAACTACAAAGAGTAAAGAAATCAAGTTTCTTGATTTTTAGTCTATTGGCTGCAACTGGAGTGATACAGCATACATTACAAAAAAATCTCCTCAGTTGTGAAACAAAACCAACACAAACATTGTTCCTCTAACAAACATCCTATCATGTGAAAGATTTGAGATATGTAATTACGATGAAAAGGAGTGCTTGTGGATTTCCCCAAAATGGACTTTGATAGGAGAATAAAAGTCTCCATTAGATACTAGATGCCACTGCTACTCAACACCCCCTGCCATTTTCCACTAACATAACCAACAGCTCTCTACATAATTTCACATAATAATTAGAAAATGCTTATAGATGAATAGCAGTTTGCAGATGACACCAAGCTGTGTGTTGTGGTCGACATGCCTGAGGGATGCAATGTCGTCCAGAGGGACCTAGACAAACTGAAGAGGTGGGCCCATGTGAACCTCTTGAAGTTCAACAAGGCCAAGTGCACCTGGGTAATCCTTGTTATCGGTACAGGCTGGGCGATGAAGTGATAGAGAGCGGCCCTGCAGAAAAGGACTTGAGGGTACTGGTGGATGAAAAGCTGGATATAAGTCAACAATATATGCTTGCAGCCCAGAAAGCCAATCATATCCTGGACTGCCCACAGATTGCCCAGGTTGCCCACAGGTGAGGTGGTGGAGACCCCATCCCTGGAGACATTTAAGGTCAGGCTTGATGGGGCTCTGGGAAACCTGATCTGGTTTAAACATGTTCCTGCTCACTACAGGGGGGGTTGGACTAGATGACCTTTAAAGGTCCCTTCTAACCCAACACATTCTATGATCCTACAAATGAAGCAAAGCAATAATCTAGCACTGTATGTTGAACAAAACAGGTGACAAAATCCCCTAAAGACTTTAATAGATTTACTTGCCTATCATTAAAAAAATACAGATTTTTATGCTTCAGTTTTTTTCATGAGTTCAAAGAATTGGTTAAATCATAATTAAAAGGTTTTTTCATCCTAATGAAATAGAAAGTAGAGTAGATGGCACAGACTAACTTTCAGCTGTCAGGTAAGGTGTAGAAATACAGAGGATTTATTTTGGAATCAGGACCTGTGAAAATAGTTTTCCATAAGAGACAGTCTGAATGTTATGTGGCACATACAGACAAGAACTGACTTCCTTTCAGCCAGGGCTTTTGTAAACACATGCTTGCAGTTCCTTATTGCAACTCTTCTGTGATACCAGATAAGCAAAGTCAAATTCTGGAAAAACTCCTGAGACATTTTATCTACAACTGAACTATAGGGGATTTAACCAAATAGGTTCAGTTGTCATTGTTGACTTGACTGTCAAATGAAAGGAGGCTTATTTGGTGAAGTAAAATGCCTTTGCCAAAAGCAAGAGCAAAGAATGGACATCAGATAGGGGTTCATAGTTTATTTTTAAATAACATTGCTGCTCATAAGGATAGATTCTAAATAGCATTGTTATTTTATAAACTGTTTAATCAAAAGCAAAATACTACCCTATCTTCTGATACAGAATCCAGTCCAAATATTACTTATGCTTCCAAAAAGAGATTAAGCAGAAAATACGGATTTGGGCTCTGATCAGTTTATTTTTATTTAATCAAACACTAGACAAATGAAGAAGGTGAATTAGAATTCACATACCGTATGTGCTAGTAGTACTCAATAAAGCAACTTCAACCATGTTAAGCCCCAATCATATATTCTAACTTAGCCCTTTGTAGCTTGAACAAAAGCAGTGTGGAATTAAGGTCTTGTAACTCTAAATTAGGTAATACAGTAGCACACAGTGATACACACCTTAAATACTTATCTAACATGTTTTAAGAGTATTTGAGGTATTGTCTACAAGGACAAAGTACAGGAATCTTGCAACAGAATAGCAGATAGTAAATAAGCAACTATAAAAATAAAAATCTTTACATGATTTCAAATTACTGAGTAATTTTTCCCACATGTCAGGAATAGTGTAACTTAACTTAAGAGTTGTTCCACCTGAAAGAGCTTTTCAAGAATCTGGAGCTCATGCTACTTTTCCATACAGGCTATTTAGCTACTACAAGTGCTTAGAAATTTTAACAATATGAGAACAGAGAGCTCAGACTATTCTGGGTAATAATTCTTTTTTAAACAGAACACAAGTTGATTGTGTTCTGTCCAGCTTTCATTCTTTGTCAGTTATAAATCTTAGTACTCTTCAGTATCATCTCCTGCTGTGAAGGAAGAAATTACAACAGCTCCACACCATTCAGAATTTTTCTGAACAGTGGCTTTTCTCCTGACAAGATATTTGATCTTGCTTCTAATCACTTTGATATTCTGACAGACAGTAAGTGTGTATTCCGTTTACAGAAAAGCAATGCAGAAAGAAACACTAGGAGAATTAATACATCTATAAGGCATACTTTTAGTTTCCAATAACATAAAGATGTTTTTTTTTTCAAAACATATTAAAGTTTATGTTCTGAGGACAATGCTTTCCCCACACACACACACTCTTTTGGGGTGGGAGGAGTGGCTTCTCTAACTCTGCAGCTGGTAGGTGAGGAGACCCTTCTTCCCCCTTGTTTGAGATGTCAGCCAATGTAACTTATTGAGAGCCCTTACCTGGAGGGGTAAATGAATATTTGGAATGCTTTAAATTTGTAGCTGCCGGTGATTGACTGATTGTAGTATTTAGCGTGCTTGAGTTGTGATGCTGTGTTCCATGAATCACCTGTGGGTTGCAATAGTGCATTTTGTTAATCTCTTGTGGTTGTAATAGTGTAGTCTTGCTATTAAACTGTAATAGTGCATTTCTCCATTGTATCAATAAAACCTGCAATAGTGACGTATTGAATCTGTATGTGTCATTCAAATAAATTGTTTGTTTGAACCCTGTAGTTGGGTCTCTTTTCATCACACATGCTATTTAACTAATAAACTTTAGAGTTATTCTTACAATCTACTCAGAAAATGTATCATGGACTCCAATACTAGTTTCAGATTATTAAATAAAGCAAGATCAAGCTCTTTGAGAATAAATTGAGGAATATTTTGATCTGACAGCAATACAGAAGGCATTAAGTTATCCTCAGGCAGAATTAAGTCCCATTATGAGTATTATCAACCTGTAGAGCTATATTTTCACTCCTTTAACCCCTCAAGGATCTTGGAGTTACAATCTACATAATTAGCTTATACAAACATCTTTACAGCTAGGGTAAATCTGTTTTCTATACTTCAAGCAGTATATAATTTTACTGAATTTGTTGCAGCTGGAAAAATAGATGCCAGATGTGTTAAGTAGTTCTATAAAAATCAATGGGTTTTCCTTTACTGATTTTATTAACCTACGGTCTGCAGGCAAGGGAAATACATTTTGCCAATAACTTCAGCTGAGGACGACACAAAAACTTCTGTGTTCCTCACTGAAGGAAATAAGTTCCAGATAACTTCAGTGGTTGAACTTAATCAGCAGAAGTTGCACCAGGAACACTGTCAAAAATCCACTTGCAGTTCAGTAATATGTTGAAAAGCATCTTGCAAAGTTGTACCTTTTGGTTTACCCATACTTGTATAGGTAAGTCCCTCTGGTAGTTTTTGCAATGAAATTTTAGCTTTCTATAAGATTCCATTTACACACCTACACCACAAAATTGAATATAATATTCAGTCTGTAGTCAGAAGGAATTGACTACAATTCAATCAGAAATTCCAAGAAATTGAAGCTTCACTCTAAATCAAGTGACAGAATAATCCTGATTTCCTCTTTATTTTGTTGTTTTATAGAATTTCTACTGTCTCAGCAGTTTGCTTAAATAAAAGGTTATTGAAGAATAGCGTTTTTGCTTTTTATTAAGTTTCCTACTTTGTAATCATTTTCATTTTTTTGTTTTTCATATCACACAGATACATAAATTCTTATTTTGTGAGATTTGTCCCTCATTATCCAATATAGGAGTTACATTAAATAATAATCCAGTGTTTATTGTTAGGAACAAATCACATAATTATATAGACTCAATGCCTAAGCACAAAACAAAGTTTGTAAATTAGACAACAAAACTATTCTCTAATCTGAGAGCTTACAGAGCACATTTGTTTTTATGACAATAAAGAAGGTTAAGGTAAAGAAGCAGCTTGATAAAGGTTAAATAAGTCTCTGCACAAAAAACCACACTGGAACTTTAAAACAAATAAACAAAAACCCATTCACAAAACAAAACAAAAACCACAACATCTTTTAAACCTGAGGGTCTCCACTGGTTTAAATGGAGATATGGAGAATTTTTGATTCTTCAGTTCCAGGAAGAAGTTATTGCTAACAGGGAATAAACAGAGATATTTCTTAAAATGAGGAGACAGCCTTTGCTGTCTCCTTAGTAACAATAAAAATATTTTGAGTTAAAATTTCATGTCATCCTCCTGACCAATTGAGTAGAAACTTTTACTGTTTTTTTTAATTAAAAAAATTATAGAGAATTAGATGAAGTAATTCTTTGCATTAAAAAAACCCTTAAACACTAAAAATTAGTATTTGTCTCCAGATGTAGCTCAGCCAACCAGTGTATATTTTGAAATAAACATTGAGCTGCAAAATTAACAATTGAACCAATAAATTGGACTTTTTATCTTAGCTTCAAGACTGTTTCTTACACAGCTTTATCAGTAGGGTAATCCAAAGTAGACCAATGCTACAATGAGAAAATGGAAACTGAAGTTCCTTTTACAACATGCAAAAGCAACGATTACTAAGGAAAAATAGGTAATGTCAGATTTCCTCTAATTTAGCAGCAATTGTCTCCCTTAGAATTGCTGAGTGCAAGTTTGAAAAGAAAAGCCTTTCTAGCAATGGTAGAGCTTCTGCTAATAACAATTTATAAACTTATTTACCTGGCTACATAAAAGGAGGAGAAGAAAAGGAGTGAAAAAAACCAATCCTTAATTATTTTGTATATTTTTAAGAGAGTGTAAACTGATTACTGTTTTTAATTACAGCCATATACCTATTTTGGTTATGGGATCAGTCTTTTGAGTATGATGGTAAGTATGTTCACAGTGCTCTTCTACTGGCAACATCTGCAAAAATGAACCTTTACACTCCCACAACTCTTCTTGGCTGTAGACCCTAATATGACTAAAGCTATGCCTTTAGACTTTGCCCAAATATTGGGATTGCTTTTGCAACTGATCAGGAAAAGGTCAAAACCTAATTTACACATGTAGGAGTTAACGACTAGCTGAGAATTGACCAGAAAGATACCAGCATCACCAAATAAAAATTTGCTTGTTTGTAAAGTGCAGCCTTATCAATTCTGCACCATGCAAAAGCACACTGCACAGCCCCACTCACATCCAAGTCATTTAGCTTTATGTAAATGGCACCATATGCATCAGAAACTGTAGGGAGAAAAAGCAATTCTCTCCTTCAAACGCTAGAATGTTTATTGGAATTTTGTCCCTGTAAGGTATCTTTCATCCAGTTACACTAGAAATAGCAAATATATGGTTCAAAACACACCAGAGCTTTTCTTGACTATTCGTTAGACTGGGGCTGTCCTGCTTATATCTACATTCTGTCATTACCACTGCCACTTATCTCCTTGCCAGTAGTCCTAATCATGATGCAAGAAAGCTCTTCTCTTGAATTTCATTTCCAGATAAGAAAATACATAATTGATTTCCCTCTAACTGCTCTCATAATAGTGCTCTCTTCATTAATGGTCAAAAATTTCTTAGTTTTTATTGTGGTGGGCGGTAAAAAACAGCAATTCTTACCTTGTGAAGGCTAACCAAGATGAGGCAGAGCTATTTTAATCTGACCTCTTCCAAACATAAATGAAAGATCTCATTATCAGACTTCAGGTTAAGACTGAATATTAGTGTCTCCTTGCCTTGGCCAAGCTCTTTGTGGGACTATCAGAGAAATATCCTGATGATGTTTGGCTGATCCATTTCATCAAAAGGCTCAGTGGCACATATGTTAAGTAACAGTATGTTCCTTTAATAGCTGCTGTCATATGACTGGAAACTCTCCTTTTATCACATCAGCCTATTTTAAGACATTATTTCCACTGGAAATGATACTGAGAAAGACTATACTTGCCTAAGGCAATATGAATATATTATCTCACAGTAGCATAAAGATAAATGTATGGCACCTTTCAGAGCAATACTTCTTTGCAACCAAACCATATAAACAAGAGCTGCAACCTATTTGCTTTGAAAAGCCCAGGAGCTGCTGCAGTCTAGGAGAACTAGTATGTGGAAAGTCAAAGTAAAGAGCTAAATAGATTGGGTTTGAGGGGGGGAAGAAACAGGAGGGCAGAGGGAAGAAAGGTGTGCAGGTAATAAGTTCTTTAGTGAGAGTAAAGGTCAGTAAATTGCGAGTAAAACAAAAAGTCTTCATGAATAAAAACTTTATAGAAAATCTGTAACATAAGACAGCTACCAAATGGAGGTGTATATGCAGGGGTTATTCCTGTCAGAAGCTATAATACAGAGGACCCTTCTGATTTCTTACAAGTACCTTGACTTTAGGAAAAAAATGCTACTTGCTTTGAAAAAGCAAAAATAACAGTTGGCAAAAAGCCCCTGTATATCCATAAACACAGAAGGAATGAGAACTGGGATGGGGTGATGGTGGTGGTATACACTGCCACTGATGAAGGATAATTTGAGTTCTGAAATGGCACAAAGAGCCCAGATTTCTCTCTCATATCTTTGCAATCTACATGAGTTTCCCAGTCAAGACCAAGAGTGCTTTCACTGTTCCACTGAGGCTCTAAGTGCCCATGTGTATGCTACAGGTCTGTGGTTTC
>NW_010175071.1:7487-14803 GCF_000695765.1 Mesitornis unicolor
GGTATCCCACCAACTTCTCAGAATTGTACTGCTCTGCTTTTGTGCTGGTTCAGACTGGCTGCAGACCTAAATCATTTGGTCTGAGTAAATTAAAAGAAAATATCTCAGAAATGACAGAAAGTATAATTCCTGATTCAAATATCAGCCATTTTCACTGCAAGCCAACAATGCTAGTAGTATGTCCACAACACTGATAGACATATAGAATACTGCCTTATAGTATCATACAAAGCACACAACCTTTTGAAGTTTTTTTCCTCTTTCCATTTTAACCTTTTCTAACTTCACAGATAGTGCTCACAGACAGATAAGGAAACTGTAGTGTCTCTTGAGTAAACTAAATAAATTAAATACTGAGGAAAAAAAATAGTGTTAAGTTTATGTTAGTAAAAGATCATCTTTTTTTGGTTTTTTTTTTTGGTTCTGCTTTTAATCCAGTTTGCAGGTCAGATCAGTTTGGTTCTCCTGCAGAACAGGAACTCTAGAGCAAAGGTCAATTGAAAAGTTCTCACCCAAGATGTCATAAAAATGCCACCTTATTGAAACAAGAACATTCAATTTTAACAAACTTCTGATTTGAAACGGACAGGTTTCTATTACAAGCTGCCTAATAGTTTCCTGTTCAAGAGCCCAGGAAAGTCCCAGCAAATCAAAGCAACAGAAGTTCACCACTGCCTACTGGTGGAAAACAGGGAACCTTCTCCAGTTTATGTACTTAATTTTAAAAGAAGTAACAGAGATGAGGACATGCAACCATAGTTCATCTGCAGAGGATGCATGCTGTTACTTGCAGCAACATTCAACTAGCCAAAGTAGGACTAAAAAAAGATGTTCAGACCTACTACATTATTGACACCAAAAATTCAAATATGTTAATTTAGCACTTCAAACAGTGACCTAACAACTTTTGGTAGAAAGCGATTCTTTCTTGAACACAAATATCAAGATGCTGGAAATGGAGACTGGGGTAATAGCTATCCTACTCACATCATATTTGTTTATGCCATAAATCCACTCTACAACTGCATTTAAACTGCCTTTTGATTTACAAAAAAAAATAAAAGAGAGAAATACCACATTTTTATAAAAAAACAAAACACAAGAAAAAATGCATGGTCAACTGCAAATTTTTCTTTTATCACAGATGGCAAACATTCACAATGTGTATTTCACATGATCTTGACAAGTTATCTCTTCTTCCACTTAAATGTTACAGACTAGCTGTAAGAACAAAAGAACACTTCTAAACCCATATAAAATAAATTCTTCCAAGAACATAAAGTAACAGGTTTGACATCTTAAGGACCTTCCAACCAGTCTTTTCATGGCATTTTAAGAAGGAATAATTTCTTACAAAGATATTAAGCTACTTTCTTTCTTAAATGCAATTACTTATTAGGCTGAAATGTGTTATATACAAAGCTGATTTTCATTCTTTCATATTTTTCCTCACTAAAATATTCTTTAAGATCAAAATCTAGTTAAATAAGTAACCTTTTATGTAGCTAATGATTTTTACATTCAATTTGTCTTATTCAATAAATTGAGATTCTATTTGAGATGACTAAAGTAAAAAAGCAGCCACCTGATACAATAACATTACTATCGTACCATTTTATTCACTAGCCTCATGTTACAGAAAGCTTAAAAAAGACAATAAATTATTCCTTGTTTTCTAACAATTTCTAGGGATGCTAATGAAGAAAATAATTCAGTGAAAGTGTCAGATATATTGGATTAGTCCATCTACGAAGCATTATTCTGCAGCAAAAGAACTTTATTTCCTGCATATTAATATCAATATTACATCTAAAAATTCGTAAGGCACCATTTAAAGCAATGTAGAGATAGAGGCAATGCCTTACTGAAATTAACCTCTGCCTCCAACTGGAGCTGTGTTGCTGACACCATATTGAAAGAGGGAGTTGAAGAAACCTTGGGAAACATTGTGTTGCTTATCACTTACTAATTGTTGTGCATACTAAGCATACTGGTTACTGCACAAATTGGGTAAAGCAGGGAGCCTTGCTGATAAGAACCAGAGAACTGTCTCCAGAACCGACTCAAACCGACCCTGCGGTTTGGGCAAGAGCCAGAAAACTGAGTTGGCACAAGAGCAAAAGGTTACTAGCAGTGATGAAGATGAGCCTTTTGCCTTCATCACCCACGCCCCTCCACGACCACCACCAGGAGACACTGCGCAACCACAGACCGGAGGAGGACTTCTTGGACCTAATTTTAATACGAAGCGGGGATAGGTCATGCATATGTATAGGCATATTGGGAAACCTTATGAATATATAACACTTTGCTGCATATAAGTGAGGCAAACTGCAGCATCCGGCATGGGCATGGTTTGGAGGAACCCACTTTACAATCCTACAGATTGAGGAGTTTGGTTTTGGATCCACGTGTCAATATTCAGAACACTACAGAGCTGAAGCAAAACACGTGATTACACTTACTGTGATGGTTGTTTTCCCCAAAAAACCCAAACCATAGGCATTCTTGGAATAGGTTAGTAAACAACAGCTTAATGCCTATATGACAGGAAACTGAGTATAAAGCAAATGTATGCATGAAGAATTAATTTTGTTTCTCCTTCTTCCACTTGTTTGTGGGCACATCCAAGACAAGTCACAAACAGCTTAGCTCCTTGTGCTCCTCAGCACCCTGGGGCTTCCCCTTCAGCTGCCCTTAACCCTGCAGCATCCTCTGGCAAAACCACCTGGGTGCTCTGTCTGTCCTTAACTGCCAGCGCTTATGTCTTTTTGCAATAATTTCAGTATTTTGCATTCTCACTGAAGTTCCTTCTAGGTAACTCTCCCTCCTATAACCTCTGAGTCTTTCAGCTATTTTTTTGCTAATGTTTTCTAGATTTCTTAGCTTCATAACAGCCTGAGGCCTACAGCTGCTCCTCATTAACATCCCTCATACTTCTTCCCTTTCCATTTCATACCATCATCATTCCCACCATTTTCAGAAAGTGGAAAAAGCAGCTGTGTTATTCATTTGAGATATACAGAAGGAGGTGAGATTTCACCTCATGATCCCTGAATTGGTCTTCAAAATTGGCAGAAAGACATTTAGAATACATTAGTTACCTATCCGCAGATTCAGCTTACCCAATTAGAAACCTTTTCTCTATGCTATGCTCATCTTGGGACTCATTGTCTCATAGTGTCTCCTATGTGTAGAACGAGAAGGTACCATCAAGTCTGCTGAATTCTTCACCATTTTTACAGATGTTTTCCCAAGTTACTTGTTATTATAATTAATATTACCATACTAACAAAAAGAGTTGATCATTTTGTATAAATAAGCTCAACGAATTAAAATCATAGCAAAAAAGGCATATATCATCACTTCACCAAGTTGCAAACAAACTTAAAGGCTTATATGAAAACCCTACACTTTTTTCTGACAGAAAAAAGATCTATTAGCCCCTGAACTAGTTTTAAACGGCAAGTAGAATCCAGAAATAAACTTGAAAAGGAATTTTCTTGGAGATGATAGTCACAAAATAAAAAAGACACTTTAATCCTACAGTAGCTCATCTCTAATACAAACAATAATTACTTCTGACTTACATATATATCACACCCTTTCTTGTTTAACTATCAAATTATGAGTCACGCTAAATCTTTAAACTTTCAATCTGGCATAGCAATCGCGAAAGAAGCTTATTATCACTGCAAAAAGGCTTCCAGCTGACAAACAGAAGAAAATATACACCAGGTCTAACAGGGAAATATAAGGATAAGAACTTATTTCAAAGAAGCATTAAAAAATAAAATAAAAGCTTTGAATTATGTTCTTCAGGCAGTCATTCCCGAATAAGATTTTTTTTCTTTATTTTCTTTTTTCAGAAAAAAACAAATAGAAAAAAGAAAGAAAGAATAGGGACATAGTGCACTTTCTTAAAAACTCTGAGATACCTAAGTCCTTAATCTTCAGGGAAAAAAATAAAAAGAACTACCCAAAAGATCAAGCATAACAAGGTGTTAAACTGCATAAGACTAGGTTGCACAGAAATACTAGCTACAATTACAAGTTCATTCACGTTTTTAAAGTTCAGGAAGATCTAGATTTTCTGTTTAGTCAACACAATTATTTCCCAACCCCACATATTTGGATTTCTATTAATTACTGTTTCAGAAATGAAGTAGCATACTAACATTTGGGAAAAAAAAAAAAGAAGAAAAAAAAAGTATATTTCTGAATTACACAGGAAAAAGCTTACAACAGCATAAGGAACAGAAATAGCTATAACAACTCAGAGGAAAAAAATTATCAGAACACTTTTTTGGCAAGTCCAGTATTTTAAGTTTAATGTGAAACAGAAAAAAATACGTAGAACAAGTAGTCATATCTGACAAGTTTATTTTTTCTTATACCATTCATTAATCCAGTGGAAAGGGACCTGGGCTGTTGATAGACAGCCAGCTAAACATGAGCCAGTGTGCTCAGGTGGCCAAGAAGGCCAACAGCATCCTGATCTGCATCAGGAATAGTATGGCCAGCAGGACTGGATAAGCAATTGTCCCACTGAACTTGGCAGTGGTGAGGCCACACCTTGAGTACCTTGTTAAATTTTGGGCGTCACAGTAAAAGAAAGATATTGAGGTGCTGGCATGGGTCCAAAGAAGGGCAATGAAGCTGATGAAGGATCTTGAGAATAAGTGGAGGAGCTGTGGGACTTGGGGTTGTTTAGTCTGGAGAAAAGGAGACTGAGGGGAGACCTTAATGCTCTATACAACTGCCCGAAAGGAGGTTATAGCAACATGAGTGTGAATCTCTTCTCACAAGTTACAACTGATAAGACAAGAGGAAATGGCGTCAAGCTAGTCCAGGGGAGGTTTATATTAGACATTAAGGAAAACTTCTATACTGAAAGGGTTATCAAAGACTGGAACAGATTGCCCGGGGAAGTGGTAGAATCACCATCCTTTGATGTATTTAAAAGCTATGTAGATATGGTGCTCAGGAACCTGGATTAGCAGTAGGCATGGTAGAGTTAGATAACTGTTGGACTTGATGATCTTAAAGATCTTTTCCAACCATGACGATTCTATGATTCTGTGATCACCTTTGTATTTTCAGTTCTACCTTCCAAAAGATATCCTCTCAACTTATATAGCATAGGTCACTGACTTTTGGTTAAATTATAACATCTACAAAATTTATTCCATACTACAGCAATTCATTCGAGTGTTAACTATTACTAGGTCAAACAAAGCTTTAATAAAAAATTTCCTAAATTTACTGAGAGGAAGAAACAAGAAGCAATCCCAACTGTTAGATGATGTCTGTTGTTGAGTCAGCATCACAAGTACAGCTGAAGAGAGAAGTTGTCTTTGTTCTAGTTATATCTTGAACAATCCATGACTAGAAGTGGTAACATCATTTTCTTTCAAAATTTTCCACGCTTATTTGTGCAGTTATCTTCTAGAAGCCTAAGGAACCAAAGAAGACACAAAGTGTTTCAGAACACAAAGGTACATTCAATTAACGATGGTACATGACCTTTTTTATAAGCATAGAGCTATTATTATTGCAGAAGAAGTGCAAGTTATCCTTCCCTAGAGATATACTTACCTCCTTTTCAACAGTCTTTTTCTGAAAGCCGCCTCAATAAACCCTACATTTCATAGGTTATGCTAGGCTAACTTGATGAACACACAGCTCTACTTCGTCCTGTGTCCAAGAACATAGGTGAAATCTCTGCTCACTTCTTTGTTACTGAGAATTATACAGTCATAATTTTACTCTTTGAACATTGAGCGGAAACCATGAGGGTCGCCTAGCCATTTGTGAAAAAGCACAAGATTTTTTAAAATTCCATTTTTAAATTTCTATTAACAGGGACCAAATGTTTATAGATATTAGTGATTAATTTTGCAACAAGACTCTTGTAGTAGTTTTCCTCAATTCTATCAATTCAGAGATGCTCTTTCACTCCTGCTTTTTTAGTAATGGGGTCTAAACACTTCTAAGACCTTCTGAAAATAATAGTTCTCACTGCAGCAGAGTCATATAAACAATACCTCTTCCTAATGATAGCTGGAAGTGTTATCATTAAGAGAGTAAGGTATACACAATTTGGCTTCCAGGTTTCAGCTCAGTTAAATCACTGTAGAAGAACAGGGACATATTTTGAATTTTCTCAGCTTCAGGTGTTATTTAGATATTCAACCAACACCTACTGAGTATACTTTCTATCAGAGGCTATCACAATATTGTACTGAATCTACATTGAACTGTTAAAATAGATTCTAACTTGGAAAGTATCCATGTAAACAAACAAAAAACCTAGCGAGGATTACCCTCGCTACAGATCAAATTACTACAGATTAAGTATTATACTGAAGATTTTAAGAATCACAATGAAGACATGTTATTTAGACAGCCAATTCTACTGCATGCACTATACATGCTGTGTGCTGTGTGATTTTATAATAACTAACTGGGAGACATGAGAACATAGAATACTTCTTTCCAAATATGCTGTTATCTATGTAAATGTATCTTTCCAAGATAAGTATACCCAGAGAGCATCCCTAAAGATGAAGGCAGTCATATTTACCAGTAAGAGGGAAATTGAGAAAAAAAAGGCAGTAAAGAATAAGTTACATATATGATGAAGTACCACTTCGTATTTCATACATGCTCTATATTTTCACACTCCCAATCTGCCAGATTAACATACACTGTCCAGACAGTAAAATAAGAAATTTCCTCTGCTTATAGCATAACTTTTTTGCTACTTCTCTCAAGCAAAAATGTATCACATTATAAAGTCAGGGAGAAGGATCATAACATAAAATTTTCACTTTAGTAACCCTTTACTTCTCATATGATAGAACTGTCATAATTTTGTGTATATCAGCTCTGTACAATTCTATCTCCCTTTATTCCTAGTATATTTTAATATTTTAGTCCATAAACTGGCATGTTAATTATTCATTCCCTCAGTAATATATCAGATGTTACCTACATCATGTAATAAAACTTAGCTATTAGATTATCATGCATATATTAATGCACATAATAATTATGACTTGACATTTTTAGCTGGGTTTTGTGCTTTTTTTTTCCACTAGGAAGTGTTTTAGAACTACAGATGATTGATTTTCCTTGAACTTGTATGCATATTATTTCAACAGAAATGATGTTTTGATTTCTGAAATATGCTCACCACTCTTTGATTTTCTTTTGTTTAAAAAAATATAAATACAAGGACAGCTATTCAGGTTTGAATTTTGAGATCTAGCTGACTGTGGCCAAACCATCTTAGATGTAAAGTAGTTCTCTTT
>NW_010175071.1:14834-20422 GCF_000695765.1 Mesitornis unicolor
TGAGAGCATAATTTGTCAACACTGATGACTAAGGCAGTATTGTGAACTAGCAATGAAGTGTGGCACTTCAGGTAAAGTAATTTGCAAAAAGAGGACAAAACGAGTCTCATATTTCACTGTGACAATATTTGCATTTGCAACTTCAGTTTGGTGTCATTAAAATTCATGTTTGAATACTGCAGGAACTAAGAATAATCATACATTTACTTTGCTGAACGTAAGATTGCACTAGGCAATGAACTTCATGAAGTATTTATGCTGTCACTGACATTCAAAGATAAATATCTTGGACAAAGTCTAGCTTTATGCAAGTCTGGTATCAAAAGAAATTTCTGTATTCAACTTTGTTTTCCATATTTTTGTTTAACTAGAAATTGATACTGAAAAAAATAGTTACTAGATAAAAACAAAACAAAATAACCCAGGGGAAAAGAAGGAAGATAACTGTCTGCATGTGTCTCATGTGTTGTAGCTAAATGAAGGTAGGTATTCACTTTGGCAGAAGGAGCATTTGGAGTGAGTTTGGATCTATCACTTGTTTATTGAATTGGAACTCAGAGTAGAAGAGACAGTGGTTTACCTTTATGAGATGGATTTATTGATGAGGGTACACGCCCCTTTCTACTCAATTTTCTGAGCACACCACATTTATTCTGACGTGTCAGTGCATTATTATCAAAGTGCTGCAGAAAACAAAAAGGCATTGTTTAACTTCACATCTTTATAAACAATCATACCGGCATGTTTTTTCCCCAACAGAGAATAGTCTGATAACATTTGACCCCATTTTCTACAGTAAACATTTTATATTCAAAATTTCTGAAAGTATACTGAAAAAGCTATTTATCAATACATGCTACCAAAACAACGTAGTATAATACAGCACATCTGTAATACCTGTGTCAACAGAATTCAGCAGAATTCGTGTTCCCAAGCCCTTCACAGGGACAAGGAGAAAAAGATTTTACTTTTAGTTTTGCACTATGAAATTCAGTCTCCCAACTCAGACTTGCTAACAGCAAGGCAAAGAAGAATTTTTGCTGGGTCATCCTTGCTCCAGGCATAGCCCAGATTGTCCAAGCAACTATATCTTGCCCTACATCTACTGCTTCTTCCTCTTCAAAAATCCCAGACATAAATCAGACTAGGAAGGGAGTTACTGAAAATCTTACCCTTAAATGACGCTTTAAATTTTCATTTAAGACATGTGCAGTCAGGTTTTATGCAACAAAAAATGAGTTTAGAAGTAAAGCATTCATGAAAAAAACATTAAAGAGTACTTGTGATTTACTTTATAATATGGAGTATTAATCTTCCCTTTATCACACATACAACTGTATTCCTTAAATATTTTAGATTGCTTTTACTGATACTTCATACAGATTTATGGTTGGACTCAATGATCTTAAAGGTCTTTTCCAACCAAATGTTTCTTTGATACTTTCTATCACGTTCTACTGAGAGAGACTATGCCAACTGAAGCTTCAAGTAAGTGAGAAAGAAAAAAAGATGTGATCATCCAGAGGATAAAACAAACAAACAAACAAAACCACACAAAAATAGCCCACAGCACCACACACACCAAGAATGAGGGCTGCTCATCTCAGCAGAGATTAAGCATTTCTGTATATTTGCAGAAGACTGGATAATTTTAGTGATAGAAACAGATACCAACAGAACTAAATGAATTTTTCAGGTCATAAGCTTAATCTGAAGAGAAACTTCAGACCCTAAAACCTTTCTGGATCTGATCTGTTATACTCCCAACACGCTGAAAGTAGACATCCTCCCCCAGATCTATCCCCAACAGAATACTGGAGTTTAACCAATGAGGTCTCTAATTATGCTTGCTGTCTTTGGTGAAAGCCAGCAAAGGCTTATAAAAACAGTTTCAAAATTTTATTTTACAAACACAACAATGACTTCACAAACAATGCAGACTATCACATTTATTTCAATTACATCTAAGATATCATTCAGGAGAACAGTGAATAAACCTGAATAATTCTGAATTATTGTAGTACAAGTGGCAATAAAAGAAGACAGATTCTGCAACTGTGTTGTAAAAGGCTACTATATTTTATATAATACTGCACATCAAATCTCTGAAGTGATTGGGTTGAATTTATCTATGCTTGAAATAATTTAAGATTTTTATATCTCAATATAAACTATACAGAGCTTGGATATATCTAGGTTGTGTAAAATTCAGTTTGTGACTAATGATTTATCAGTATTTACAACACCAGGTGAGAATATCTGAAAAAACAGAGAACTATTTTCTTTTTAAATATCTACTAAGAAGAGTATCAAGTTTGAATTAAAATAAATGCCACACATCCAGTTCTATAAATTTTTATAAGAGGCAAAATGCTTCCAGAAATTCCATCTTCTCTTCTCCACTTTGTCTCTTTCTTACCAGCTCCCCCGGGCTTAGGATCAGAGTCTTGAATAGGGGAAAGAACTGTCATGTCTCCCCTTCCTTAAGGCATCTGTGAGCCAGGTATCTCAGTCAAAGTATCTGACTTATTACTGTCCCAGACGTTCCAGCCTTCAAGTCCCAGTGGTGTCTAGAAAGCCAAGCATTTATCCATCAACTTTATCACTAATTCCTATGGTTGCAATGCATACTAGGCAGCAGCTTAAGTTATTTTTCTTCGACTACTTGAGGGGAAGAAGGTTTTCCTTGTTTGTTCCCAGCTTTAATTTGAGCTATTTTTAATGAGTCAACTGCCAGATAATACTATTGGCAGATATATTAGCCTGGAGACTGTTTCCTCACTGCTTATAAAGTCTGCATACAGAAATTGTTTTTCTGTGTCTAATATTAAGACCACTTATGAGTGATATGCCTTAAAGAGCTCACACTTCCAGCTGGTAGCTCCTCAAATGGTTCACTAGTCACTGAGCACTCAGAAGACTAAGACAGAACTGCATTAACATAAAAATCTATATAAACTTCAGTTTTAAAAAAGACATTGCACTATTTTTCATAATAAAGATTTAAAGTTTCAGAGATCTAAAAGTCAACTGATTTAATACCAGCTATTAAGATGTGATTAAGCCATTGCAACAATAATTGCATCTGACCCATGCTCATGTTTCTTGCTAAAACTTTTGGCTAGCGGTCTAAACCTGAAAAACCTTTTTTTCTGTATATTTGTGCACTCCACTGCAATAACCAAAATACAGGATGAAAATCAAAATAACTTAATCCAATATTTATTAAAAAATATATTGCATGGTATTCAAAATGCAGAAAAAAGCAAATCTAAGCTAAACTACTGACCAGAATGTTTAATTTTCTTCTCACATATAAAACACTTCCTTCCCAAATACTGCATAAAAACATCTTTCAGAAAAATAAGTACTTGCAGAATACTGCTGCTCAGCAGTTTTACAGTGCTCTAAGACTGTCTGCATGACATTAAGATTGTGGGCTGAAAAACAGAAATAGCTTGATGCAATATACTTTTGTCTTAAAATTGTATCATACTGAAACTTTATCAGCATTAAGATCGAGTTCAAGAAGAACTCTCCACAAAGTGTAGTTTCATGGCTAGGTGAGGTTTCTCAAAGTATCACAAAGTAAGGAAAAAATATTCTGTTTTACTTTTGCAAAATGTGAGTGGTTTAGTAGATTCTGTTAGCTAGGTGACATTTTATGAAGACAGTCATCTCTCTTTATTGTCTTGTACTATATACCAGAGAAAGACTGTAATAACTTACACAGGAAGTTTGTAACAGCTCTGAAAAAAACATTCTGGATTTTAATTAATAGTAAGGGATCTCTTTCAATCTCCAGTTACATACCACTTAGAATTGAAGCAACTTCTCCTTTTATAGATATAGATCTACAGTAACTAGTTGGAGAAAGACCTTAAGATTTCCATTTTCAGTCAGCCCTGGAGCAAGCTATAAAATCCCCTGTTCTCCTGTAGTAAGAGACTAGACCTAGCCTTGTAGCAAATGAGGTCAGAGGCAACACAGAGAGAACATGACATTGTCAGGGTGACATACAAGCTGCATTTAATAACTCCTAACAGTGAAGCTCACTGGGCTGTTGCTAACCACTTCAGATTATTCTGACAAATCTGGATAAAAGTAAATACATATACACGCATAGCTTCCCCAATCAATTTGAGGTCTAAATTGTTTGTTGCATGTATATTTCCAGGGCCAGTAATCAATAATAGGCAACGTGTAGTCTAGCCAAAAAGCTGTTACCACAAGGAATTACTGGTACCCTGAAGTCATTTAACAGTGGAGGGTGGGGGAACCAAACATGGCAGTGGTTTTTATAGTATTTGCAGTTCTTAAAGAGCATATTTGAAGGCTCTGTTAGGATCAACACTTACTAATAAACATTTTGTCTGCTCTATTACTAAATAACAGAAAAAAATGTTCACTATGCTAGGTGGTTAACTTTATTTCTGGATTTTATTTTCCCAATGAAGTACAAGGCTTACTATTGCAATAAATGCCATTGATTTAGAAGAAGAAATTTAAAAAAAAAAAAAGGAAAAAAATGCACTTGCCAAAAGTTCAGGTTGTAGTTGGCAGGAAAAGAGTTCTCTCAGCCTTACTTATGTGGAACAATGTAGCCACAAGAATTAGTCATATATGAGCACTACTGCAAGCAAAGACTACACAAAAAGCTTCAGCAAACCTTGCTTTCAGGAACAAGTATCCCTGAACTTGCTTATTAATTTGTTTTCTTTAGAAGTCTTTTCACCGTTTCCATCTTCATTCCATTAAATCACCATGAAAGCTTAAATATTCCATAAACTTTTCTATCTACAGGATCATTTTATGATTTGCTTCTTGCCTGCTTCCACAGTTCCTTGGTCTTAGGCTCTCTCATCATCTCGTTGGCATTGCTGTAATGCTATTCTCCTTCAGATCTCCATCCTATAGGGACAGCACACAAATCACCATCTCACAAACACAATAAATAACAAGTAAATTTTAAAATGCTCTTACGGTAATCTCATTACTATTCTTTCACTTAAAACACTCTTCATTTGTTAGAGTATCATCTCCCAGGAGAAAAAAAAAAAACGAAGCATGCTTTAAAGAAGCATGAAAGCAAAAAGAAAACAAAAACATGAACACAAGAACCATTTCCACTGGCTGTGAAAGATGCTCCAAAATGATCTGTCTGGTCACGAAATGAAATCTCTTTGAAATTCATTAAGTCAGACACTATCAGCCCAATCCTGCAATTCTGACTCAGGCAAAACTGTCATTGACGTCAGTGAAAGCTTTGCCTTTATGAAAGAGTGAGAACGGATTTCAGAACTGGAACCTAGTTGTGTTTCATTTCATTACCATCTTACTTTACAAGCAAAAAACCCCATTAAAATCAGAATGATATTCTAGTCTGAAAGAAAAACTACACATTCACAGAACATAAAACAAGCACGGTATGAATTGCAGTGGAATTTTATCGTGGCCTTTATTTTCTTTCCGTTAGATGTCAGGACAGTGCAGAAATCAACATATATTTTCTTTATGAGTGTTGGCTTCTCTCAAAGTGATTTATGAAAAGAGATCTGCTACTAGAAGTGCTGTAGGGTAGACAGAAG
>NW_010175071.1:20453-37491 GCF_000695765.1 Mesitornis unicolor
GAAAACACCAACACACTAAAGAGACTAAAGAAAAAGAAGCAAGAACAAAACATAAAACAAAGCAGTATTGGAATATTCTAGTATTATAACATTTTCTTAAGATTTGCAAATGGAGAACAAGCCATCCCATTTACATTCAGGGGAAAAAAAATGTAGTCCAGCTATTGTATCAAAAGGAATGTCTCCCACAACTCGGCTAGTGTTTGGGATTGGACATCTTCAGCTGTCCATTCAAGCATTCCAGTCTTGCATTGGAGTATAACTAGGAGCTAACTCCAACTATTTTAAAAGTAACTCTACAGAGAAGCAATATCATGCTTTTTGATACATTGGAAAAGTTTTTTGTTAAAAGGAAGATTTTGCAAAACTGGTTTGCCAAAATAAGCATCAATGGCTTCATTTGTAAAACCTAAGAGTGTTAAGTTCCTGTAAGATATTTATCTTCAAGAAACTGCTGGAAGTTTCAATTTTCGTCTTAAAACAACTGATTCCTCTCTCGATTTTCATTTACCAAAGCCCCTTTTTTGTCACGAACAAATAACATGAAAATTTTAATGTTATATCTCAGGAGCAGACCAGATTCAAATCTGGAATTATAACCTCCCTAAATTTGAGACTTCTTATTACCTAATCAGGAGAAGTTGTATCTGCAGTTCATAGAATACTTCACGTTGGAAGGGACCTATAAGGATCATAGAGTCCAACTCCCTGCTCCTTGCAGTTGGTCATATTTAGGTAGTAATATAACCAATCACAGTCCAAAGCCCAAAGAGAAATTGGGATAATTGACACTGGTTTAAGGTTTCACTAGCTCTTACTATAAAATGGATGAAGCACATCTAGGTTTTATACAACTCTGTGGATGTATCAACTCCAAGGAAGGATTCTACCTCACAGTTAAGTACATGGGTACACACAAGATAGTTGACATGCTTCTACACTGAATAGTGTCCAGCTCATTTGGTTGAGTGGGTCCATGGGGTGAATTATACCCAGAACCTGACAGAGTAGGCTTTATTGCCACATAGAAACCCTGATTGTTTAATGGAAAAAGGTGTCAAGTCATTCTTCCACCTCAAATGCTCCTTAGACAGGAACTTCTACAGATATTCTGCCATGCTACTTTTTAATATTTGTCTTACTACTATTGAATCACATTAGCAAGTATTTGAAGACAGAAAATTCACATTCTTCGCTTCTTTTCTTAATTGAATTGTCCACAGATTGGTATAACTTGATGGTACAGAGATACTTAATGAACACCAACTGAGTAAGTTCAAGAATAACTGTGGCTATGTTTCACGCTGCCTAGGTCTGAGGGCATTCATGATATAAAGTTTGCCTTCAATGGCAATCCCAAAGTCATGGAACTACAAGTGTGGAAAAAGCTATCCGCTTCACAAATTAACTTCTAGGCAGCGTGGGGAGTCACAAGTAGTAAATCCTACACAAGCACCCCCACCCCAACAGCCTCACCACATGTATACCTTAGAAACCAAAAGTGGCAAATCTGTCAGAACTCAAAGTCTCAATATATTTTTCTGTAATCATATTTCTAAACTTAGGCTTCTTTTACTATCTTAATTTAGAGAACCATAAAGCTGCTAGTATTCTGGATAGCTTCTATAGCATATTTAATCATGAATATTTATTTTTTGTGACCTCTCTGTGGTAAGCTCAATACCTACTAATATTGCATTCAAGCAAAAAAAAAAAAAGTTGTTTGAATGTTCAGATAGACAACATTCTCAAAGATGCCTTGTAATGTGAGTCAGGTTTATTATCAATAACATTTGTACTGGAACAGCATAGAAAAATAACCAGAACTGCTAGAGGAAAAACTCCAAATAGGTATTCCAATGTATATCTGATATTCATGCGCTGAAGTTTCACCTTAAATGTGCATGCATGTTAATGTGCATGCATTTACAAGTCTGTAAAGCCTGTCACAAAAGTTTAGGATTATTTGTAAATAATTGTAAGCACTCAAGCCCCTGCTGTCCTGTGTGGAGTGATACAGCTCTGCCAGAAGAGCATCTATTGCACAAAAGGACACACATCCATGGTTTGTTTTCCTACATGGTCTGCTATGACAGTTCTACCTTCAAAACATCAACTGCCTGTGGAAGAATTAGAGGCTTGTGTCCTCAGGACTTGAACTCAACAGTGTTGTTATTAAACCTTGTCAGCAGTCTGTCTACTTCCACAGGATGTCAAGTATTCGCAGTTGAGGATTTTACCTTATGCCCCAGAGTCATACATTTTTGTAACACATAGATATTGTCATGAACTCGAGATTTCTCCTCTGAAATTGAAATTACTGTGCTCAGATCTTCAAGGTCTGGCCAAGTATTGGAGAGACAATATGGCCACTGGATTGATGGCTGGGAAAATCCTATATTGATCATTCTATTAAGAGAGAAGGTTACAAAAGAAGATTGAGAAAGTATTGCCTGCAACTACAGTAGCCATTATAGCTTACTATTCTGTATTATATCTCTGTATCATAAGTTTAAGATTCATGCTATGGTGCTCAAGTCTGACTTTCCTGAATGTGCAAGAAAGATTAAAATGAGAACACAACAAAATATGAAGTGCAACTTAAAAAAATATATAAAGGATGTATTTTTATGGGCATCTTGGACACACTATATATCCAAAGTGGATTTCCAGTGATCCAAAAAGATTTCCAGTGGGATTCCTTAAAAGAGGAAAGAAAATAAAAAAGAACAACGTAAAACAGAAAAAGTTTAAGCACATGGAATCAAGTTTAAAGGTTACCAAGTAACTTTCTGATAAAAAAGTTTGTTTAGGAAGCAGCTCATTACAACAGAAGACTTAATGACTTTAAAGAATGCATTCACTTGTTAGCTTAAAAACAAATTGTATATATTTGAATTATCTCTTGGAGGCAGTTCTGTTATTTGGACAGGCTTCTAAGTAAGTATTTCAGTCCTTAGCACTGTTTGAGGTTCAATTTTTTTTTTTTTTATTTCTTATGTGTATCTGTTTTCATCATTATTTTTCAGTATCTGCTGGAGGGGGAGGGGTATGGCTTAAGAAGAACTCAATATTTTCAGCAGTTATTTGATTGTGTATAAGTGAATTACATTAAGATTTAGAACATAAAGACATCAAATAGTGATTTTTTTTTTAAAAGAGGTTACTATCTTGAAAGTTGAACTCAATCTTTTGTGTATTAAAATAGAATGGTTGCTCCTTAAAGCAACTACTATACTAGTACTGAAAGCATATATATGTGTGTATATGCAGTTATATTTCCATTCTTCTCCATTGCTTTTTCACACTACCCAGACAGACCTCTTTGGGTTTTGACCCCACCCCACCTCACTTCCCCTCCACCCCCGGTTCCAACCCTTCCGCAGGAATGGTTATTCAGGTTTTGTCTTGAAAGGATTCATTCAGTCTACCCTAAGGTATAATGCAACTGTATCTGTGTCACTGATATAACGGTATTAATTCTTGAAGCAGCAGCCAGCCAAACAGTTTCCATTTTTCCTGTTTAGCCCAATAGAAGTTTGCCTTTGTGTATTATGAAAAAAATTGCAAAGAGATTTCTTCTCACGGGAACCATAAACACAGGAAATCAAAGGACATTGTTATAAACCAGCCCAGTACTTCACTGCATAATCATTTAACTGTTACAAGTAGATCCACTTTCAATAATACTAAATCCCTCTGAATTATTTTCATTGTACTTCACAGCAATGGGAATTAGTTCTGTTTTGCCTGCATAAGACTGCAATCCAACTCTCCTGCTCTGGAGGAAGGAAAGCAGAGATTTCAGCTATTCAGCTGAGAATTTGCTTAATTTCTGTTACAGTCTTAGAATACCTGCAGCAGGTGAAGATCTGCCAGTCTTGGTTATTTTGTAAATCTGAAACCATTTGTCTGCCAGTGGGAAGCTGTGACTTCACATGAATTGCTGCAAAGCTGCAGACTGTACTCAGACAGCATAGATGCTGTTTAGCCATCACCCTCAACCAGACATCCCATTGAACACATTGGAGAAATCACTTGAGATAACACTCTATCCTTTTAAAGCGATTTTACAAATTCATAGCACATTAACAGCTTTCCCTGCTATGTGCTACTTGGAAATTGGCAGTTAGGCAACATGGTGTCAGTGATCTCAAATGTGACACCATGTGTCAGAACTCCGCTAGAATTAGCAGCAACAACAGATAACTTTTACAATCTCCAACACACACAAGCTCCTGAGCGAATGACGAGTCAGTACACTAGAATTTTTACAAGCTTTGAAGAAGTCTCTCCCAGGCCCTAGTGAAATATTACATTAACACACATTTACACCATCCCATGGGGGGGGGGGGGGGTGGGGGGTGAAAGAACACATTTACACCATCCCATGGGGGGGGGGGGGGTTGGGGGATGAAAGACAGTGAAGGGATTTAGGCTTTTCCTTGCATTTTGCTCCCTCTATGCCTCAGCCTGAAATTCAGTGTAATTGTACTGTGAATTCTCTTCACAGATCTCATAAGTCATTAAGAATTTCAGCATTGTTTCCTCTTTGGGCATTGAAGTTTTGTGAATCAGGTAGATTTTTTGATATAGTGACAAGTCTTATTAGAAAGAGGGTAAAATCAAAGAAAATAACTCAGTTATTTAAGAGCAGTTTTCCTAAAATTAAATAAATAAAGCACATTCAGCAGCTTTCAGTTGCTGTTTAACTTCTCTATTAGACTTTTCATATCATCTGCTGGATGATAAGTAGGTGGCTAGTGTACATTTATGCAAAGTTGATTCATGTCTCTTCCTTCTGAAATTTTAATTAGAAACCTGTGCAAATACTTACAAGTTTCCTCAGCAGGCTGCCTTCATATTTCACAGATTAAAAAAAAGAAATATGTATGCTTACCAGAACGGAAAGCTGAAAAGAACAGTCATTATTTCTTCAGTTTCTGTTTTCTACTGGAGAAAAAGTAACAGCTTCAGTGAGAAAAACTACAGAAAAAGCAAGTTATTTTCCTGGTTAGTTCACTTTGGCAAATGCAGGGACACTCGCTTCATGCTTCTTTGGTGTCCTCGGTAGTTTGGTTCCAGAACAACACATCATAAATTAATTTTCGTAAAGTAAAAGATGCAAAAATATCTGGAAAATCATCTGGCACTGAAGGCTAAACTATGAGTCCCCTGAAGTCATTCATTATTAAGTAGTTTTTCATTTCACAGGCTGCTTTGGAAGGCCACACTCAGGTTTTATCTGGATTCACCTCATCTAAAGATAAATTTTTTGTTATTTTTATGAATTGGCAAGGAGGACTAGGCAACATTGCCCTGGCAAAATGGCCCTGTATTAAAGTTAGTCAGTGAAGAGAAATAGTACAAGCTTTTCCATGAACAAATAAACTGACTCTCAACTGGTAGTTTGTAATTCATTTCACTGTCTGGAAAGTGAGTGACCTCATGTAAGGTATTTCAACTGTTACTGGTCATGAATTAGGGTGGACTTTGACAAATCACCATAAGAAAAACATCAATCAAACAAAAACCACACGAAATAAATAAACAAAAAAACCAAACCACCAACCAAACATATTTCAAAAGTATTCTCTTAAGACAAAAAAAACCTCCTCTAGCCTCAGCTGCACAGCAGTAAACAAATTGTCAGCATGAACCTCGTTACAACAAAAAACTTGTAAAGGCTACTTATTTCTAAGAAATCATAGACTAGCCCAGGTTGGGTGGGACCGTGATAGATCACGTGGTCCAGCCTTTCATGGGAAAGAGAGCCTAGATGATATGACCTAGCACCTGTCCAATCACATCTTGAAAAACTTCAGTGATAGGGACTGTACCACATCCCTGGGGAGGCTGTTCCCTGTATTCTAGTATTTTATTCTAGGATATCCACAACATTCTGAAATTCCTCCTATTTGCCGTCTTTCAATAAATAATAGAGTTTTGAAAAAAGGTTACATTCACACAGTTTGACACATTTACACATAACAGCTGTATCTTAAAAATATTTTTTTATTGCTGTGCTGAAAAAAGAAAACTAGGGGACATAGAGTCATCTTCCTTACTGCAGTCTTACTTCTACTGAGATAAGTTACTTGCAATTAACTGATTTTTAGAGGCAATGTTTCAGAGAACCGATTTTTGCTTTTCTTGTGGCTGGAAAAATCTGGTTCACTGTAATGCCATGCTCCAAATGTGACAAAGTTTCAAAAAGGAAGTTTATTTCCTGCCCAATGACCTTGCAAGATGTCTGGACTGTACTTAACTTCAGAACATCATTTACATGTGCATCCTTCCCATAAAGGATATTATGGCTAACTATTGCCAATCAGCCACCAAGTAGCTTAATTTTACTAATCCAACACTTTTTCCATTTCACATTTGTTTCACCTAACAGCCTTCACTTATTCAAAGCAGGCTCCCACAAGCATGCATGATAATGAAAAATCATTTTTCTGATGGAATGATGCAAAATGTACTACCTTTAAGAAAGAGCACTCTGAAACAAGGGTCATGCTGGCGATATTGAATTCAAGGGGTTTTTTTCAAAGCACACTGCTTGATCTCACCTTTCACCAATTTTAAATACAATCATATAAATAAAACATAACCGTAAAAGCATAACTGCAATGATAAAACCAAATACATTTCTAAAGCCTTCCTCCTCTCTTTGCACTCACTATAGCATTTTAACAACAGTACTGTGCCAGATGTTTTAATATTGAAAGAAAAATGACAATCATACTTCAAGCTTGGATTCTTGAAGGACATTGCTTAGATATTTGGAACACAGAAAATGTTTGCATCTTATTTTTAAGCATTTTTTGTGATATTCACTGACCTTAGTAACATCAGAGTTTAGTCACTGCTAATCTTCAAGAGATAATGAAATAGATTTTAAAACAAGTAAGCAATTTACTAACAAATTTACTAAAGAACTGAAATGCTTTCAAGAATCCAGTATAAATTAGTTTGGATTTGTTTTATACATCATTTGTATTATCACTTCTTTATGAATGTGTGGTTAGTAAGTCGAGAGAGGTTCTCCTCCCCCTCTACTCTGCCCTGGTGAGACCGCATCTGGAATATTGTGTCCAGTTCTGGGCCCCTCAGTTCAAGAAGGACAGGGAATTGCTTGAAAGAGTCCAGCGCATAGCCACAAAGATGATAGAGGGAGTGGAGCATCTCCCTTATGAGGAGCAGCTGAGGGAGCTGGGTCTCTTTAGCTTGGAGAAGAGGAGACTGAGGGGTGATCTCATTAATGTTTATAAACTTGTAAAGGGCGAGTGTCAGGAGGAAGGAGCCAGGCTCTTCTCTCTGATGTCAAATGATAGGACAAGGGGCAATGGGAGCAAGCTGGAGCATAGGAGGTTCAACCTGAAGATAAGGAAAAACTTCTTCACTGTGAGGGTGACAGAGCACTGGACCAGGCTGCCCAGAGAGGTTGTGGAGTCTCCTTCTCTGGAGACATTCAAAACCCGCCTGGACGCGCTCCTGTGTGACCTGGTCTAGGTGATCCTGCTCTGTCAGGGCGGTTGGACTGGATGATCTTTTAAAGTCCCTTCCAACTCCTTGCTTTCTGTGATTCTGTAACACATTGCACAAATTAAAAAAAAACTAACAGAGGCCCTGGACTGTGTCAAAATTTGCCTGTTACTATCGCTGCTGAAGAGTGTTCAAACTAAGTGGAAGTAGGAGTCTTATTTTTCCTAAATATGTTTTGTTGCTTTATCTGCTGACAAGGATAACTTAAAAGCTTCAGCAGTTCAGCCATTCTTAAAAGCTTTTGTTGAATGAGATATTTTTGCCAAGAGGTTTCTATACATCAAAAATATTTTGGACCTTCCTCTAGTAGAATTATGTTGACATTCATGAAAAATGAGTGATATTTTCAGCAGGTCAGGTTTACCTGAAAGTCCTATATTTTACTGATGTCTCACAGATGGGATTTCTTCTTGACATCCATCATTGGGGTGGTATTCAACAAGCAGGATGGTTCTCACATCTGTACTCAGTCATTCAGCTATGCCAACAAGAAAATAAGAAATAACAGAATTTTTACTTCAATTTTAGTCTTTGGAAAGAAAAAATAAAATAGCAATACCTTATAACAGATTTTTAAAATAGTCATACACGTTCTCCAGATTAGACAGCATTACTATCTCCAAAGGATTTGGAGAGGCTTAGATTCTTCTGAGAAATAAAAAAACTTTGCTGACTTTCATATTTCATACCATTTTCCTAGAAGTGATATGAAGCAGTGCCACAGAGACAAGAACAGAACTGTTGACAGCATCAGTTTCAATCTGTACTCCTGAAGACAATATTCTAACCCTACTGAGGCCCAGGAATTGCACAGCAGCTTCATTTACTTTTTGTCATTACTGCATTCCTGTTCCCTTGGTAGAAGTTCTCATATTGCTAGATAGCCTAATTGGTGAACTGACATGCTGCATTTGTAATGCAAAGCTATTTACATTTGTACTGCATTTTTTCTTCCAACTTCTTTTATTCCAAGGAACAGGTCACAGACATCCACTATAGGATTACTCACAAACCAGAGACTATCTGAGTTCAGCACATTGACATCTCCAGATGAAAATTATGAATCGCTCTTCAACATCATTTCTGCATATAGACCACAGCTCTCTGTCACAGATTATGAATGGATGTGAACTTGATCCATCAGGATCTCATCTGTTCAAAGATCTTACACCCTATGGAATTACAGGCATATTTCTCATTTGTCTCCCTCATCTCCTGGGCTGACATACAAGACCATTTCTTAAAAAAAAAAAAAAACAAGAAGAAAAAAAGTGTTTCAATTACATTTTCAGCAAGAAGCACCCTTACTGAGAATGAAGAAGGGAAATACGACCTGTATATAACTGAAGCAGTGATGATAAACTGATCTCATTAATTTTTCCAGTATCTCTAGAATTGTGCAGGATTCTAGCTGAAACTGCAGTAGTAAAACACGTACTAACAATACACACAGCTCCCCCATGCTTTTGATGATTTCAATGGACTCTGACCCTTTATGTCTGTATCTGTGAACAAAATAGACTTGCTTCCTTTTCTCTCCTCAGAGAAAAGATAAGACAAAACAAAACAAAACAAAAAACCAAGCATGCAAAAAAAACCCATCTAGGATGCAAAAACACACCAGGAACATCATTCAGAACAAAAAACCTGGACGTTCCAGATGAGGTTGCAGTTAGTAAATAAACTGAGATGTTGTCCAGTAAAGCAAGCTACTTAAGTCAGCAAAACCACATCACATCCCTCTGCCCCCAAAAGAAACATGTATAGTAGCTGTTCTATTACTATTCTCATGTCAGTCTCTTATTTTCGCTGTGGTTTATATAAACTATAGATTCCTCTTGTTTCCTGCCTCCAAGCCAACACAGTCAGGATCAGAGAGAAGTAGTCTTCCATCCCTCATCCCCTCTGAAAAGGAGACACACAATTTGGTCAACATTTGGAGTGATAAACTGCAGAAGAGATGGAGAATCTCATCTTTCTTTTCCTTCTCCCATTTCCTACTCCTGTTAGTTATTACTTCCCACAATGCATCCCATTCACCTGGATGAATTGAGTTTTTCCAGACTCCCATCACACAGGTGAACCATAAACTGACCAACAGAGACTGTTGAATTGTGCTACAGACCACATCAGTGAGCACTGCATGAACTCAACTCTCCTAGATAAATGCCATCACCAGTGAGGAATTTAAATATGCACACTTTAAATTTTTGTCCGAGATGAAGCTGGACTCATAAGTACATTAAATCTTCTCTAGTCAGTAAAAGGAAGAAATTGCTCTAGCTTGACAAGCAATTAGCATGTAAAGATTATTTACAAAAGAAAAAAATTCTGATTAAGAGAAGTGGTCAAACATTAAAGAGTCCTTCCTGAGAATTACCCTGGGGACACACAGATAGTCTTCTAACAGACAGAACAAAGTGGCTGAAGTAACCCTGACTACATAAAAGGCGAATCAAATGATAAAGTACACTTTTTCTTTCAGAAGATTTGAATATCTCAGATGGAGAACAACTAAATCGAGCTTCATCAAAATCAGCAATCGTGACTTCTTAAGTACCCGCTTCCTCTGACCCAAATGAAATTCTTTGAGGTGTGTGGGCATGTACTGTAGGGGGTGGGGGAGTGGTATGTCTGCATATAGAAGAAAAGAAGGAGGTATATTCCATATAAGTCAACCAAATACTATTTTCAAAAAAACTTAGAAGGGGTTGCCAGCTAGATATTGCACATATGTTAGTTTTCCTTATTGATATAAACCCTCTATTCTATAATCATACCTATAGTAGCAAGAGATGTCAAATTGATTTGTCTGGGTTTTATGGTTCGGGGTTGCTTTTTTTGTTTTGCTTTGGGCTTTTTTTTCTTTTGTTGTTTTTTGGTTTGTTTGTTGGTATGTTTCCATTTTGTTTTGGTTGTGGAGGGGTTTTTTGATTGAGTGGGGTTTTTTTTTTTGGTTTGGTGTTTTGTTTGTTTGCTTTTATTTTTTTAACATCTTACAGTAAACTCCATTTGCAGTAAAATACAGTCCCTTCCCCAACATACTTCCTAAATGGAAACAATAACTGTTTCTCTCCTTTATCTGCACAAAGGGGGCTGATAATCACAAAAAAGATTTCCATGCTTTCAGAATACATCTGTGAAGGCCACTCAGAAGTATAAGTAATATATACAAATAGATGATTTCCCATTCCTTGGGCATCTCAGTCAAAGCTTGCTTTTATAATTTCCAAACTCCAGAAGGCTAAAACTATGAGATACACAGGAACTGGCCATCCTGTCAATATGCATGAGCTCTCTTTCACACACTGTATTATGTAGACATTGAAAAATTTCTCACCCTGAAATAACTAGGCTTTTTGAAGTCACAAGAATTTTAACATGAGCTTGTAAAGCTACATATTTCCACCAACCCTCTTATCTTCATGTCCCAGAACATCTTCATGGATAGTTTAGTCCACAAACTTACAAAAATTAGAAACTTTAAGAAATTGTTATCTTCCCATTCATTAGCTGAAGTATTAAAGTTAAAGTGCAGCATATGCAGTCTCACTGTTGTAAACACACCATGAAAAAACATCCTCTGAAATACCATTCTGAAAGATCATACTCCCAAGTTCCTCTGTTCCACTTTTAACAGAACTACAGTTCACAATTTACCTCAACAGGATTGCTCACATGAACACATTTTCAAAAATCCTAAGGTACTAAGTCACTTGTTAAAGAAATGAGCATTAGAGTGTGTTACAGCAAACAGTTCTGCTGCTATAGTATCACTTTATATTCTATGCCAATTTTTCCAAATATTAGTTATATTCTGCCTAAATTGAGATAAGTAATTAAACAAAAAAAAGAATGCTCAATAACTAGCAGGAACTGTCTCCCTTGAGGCTTCAGACAGCAAAACATTCACAGGGCCACTGACTCCAGTAGAACAGCTCACTTGCTTTGAGCTAAACAGAGTTTAGTGGATCGAAGCCTTGATTAATAGATGGAGCTAATAACAAAGTATGAAATTAGTTTGAAATTCTTTCTGGTTTTCATTGGACTCTGTGCACAATGGTTCATAGGCATTTCTGCCCCTTTTCAGACCACACTTTTGCTCTTTTCTGTAAAATATAGAGAAAATACTAACTTCCCATTGACTCTATTATGACAGAATCACAGAAATTCCATTTATAAGCACATAAAGAAAATACCAGATTTTGTTCCAAGGTTGTCAGGACACTACAGTGAATATAAACACATCATATACACCTCAGCACATCTTTTCAGTGATGGTTGTTTATGAAGTAGAAATTTACATCATAGTTATATTCTTGCTTAGTTGTCTTCATGTAAAATGAATAGATGTGCACACGTTTTGTAAACGTAATAACTAATATTTAATAATAATGTTAGATTTAGATATCAGACAATTTCAGGGTGGTATCTTTGTGTATATACCTTTTATTTACAAGACTGTGGGGGTTTTCATTGAAGTTTCCAATCTGTTCTTCCTGTATCAATATATTTTCCAAATTCTTCTGTACATACACTCGATATGTACAAGCATTATGTTGTCACTCTGAAATATACCACTCTTATTAACACTGCATGAGCTTTAGCACTGAGAGTAAAAAATAGACCATCTATCTGCATTTTAATTTCTGCTACTACTATAACCACCTCCTCCCCCACCCAGAGATAAGCTTCTCATACAGTTCAGCACAGATCTAAAGAACATGATGGATAGAAGAACCTCAGTTGCCACTGGAACTGGGAAAACACATCCTAATTAAGACAATTAAGGCTTAAGATAGAAGGTGCTTGAGAAGAAATATCATCTGAAGAAAAACACTTGTAATATGTTAGTCATATCTCAGTTTGTTAAAAGACTGATAATTTAATTAACCATGAAGTAGAAACAATTTTTTGTATGCATCCAGAAATTAAATGCAACAGCCAACAGTTAAGCAAGATAGACTAAAAAGTCTATTTATTTTAGTTACATCAAGACTTGTTTTTGAAGTAATACATTTTGAGAAGTGTTATGCTACAACCCTGTGGAGAGTACCTATATTTCTTACAGAGAAAACTGGCAAATGCTCTTATACAGGCTCCTTACTTTATTTTCAGAGATCGAAATATTTGCTAAGACTTTTGTTGCTTATTGAGATATGCTGAAGAACTACATTTTTCTTTTAGTGACTTTACTCCTGTATTTTAAAGTTGTCCATTCTATTTTAGGTTTGTGTTTATTGAAAAAACATCTATTCTATTTTTAGTTTTGTGTTTAGTAATAGGTCAAAGCCTCTGGGGTTTCACACTTGAATGAATTACATCCTGGGGAATCCTGTGTACTGAGAAAGCCAGATTAATTAACATAATCAAACATGTCTCAGTAAAACCAGGATCTAAAACTACAGTGATGTCATATCCCATCACAACACTCTTTTAAAACGGAATGTTCAAAGTGGCAATACAAGTGTGGCAAAGACTACATATGTGAGATCTTTATTCCTTACTATTATAATAAATGTAGTTTTCAACTTTGTAGGCATGGAAGCCAATCTAATGTTTGTAAGGTCAATTTATTGCTTTTCTAAGGCAGTAAATAACTTTAAATTTGTAGCTGAATATATAATGACAAAATATTGTGGGTTTATAGATTAACATGTTTTAATGCTGGAGCCATCATATACTTGAACTTCTGAATCTCAAGGCTCATCAAATTTTACCCAGTGGCTTCTGGATCAAAACCAGAACATACAAATGACCTAGATTAAAAGACTTTAAATGGTGATCAGTTCTGTTGCCTCTTTAGTTGTTTCAATCTTTTAATTGCTTCAAAGTAGGATTTATTTTTCTATTCTGAATTTCTGTTTTATCAGGTTCCAGTCTTGCTAATCTTCTACCTCTACTTATTTAAAAAATTACGTTCACAGGATTTTTTTCCATCATGAAGGTATCTAAGGACACCTCTGAATCTTTCTGTTTTTTACAAGTTAAACCGCTTTAATCTTATGTTATAAATTTATTCCAAACTGCAATGTTCTTGCAGCTCTTTTCAGAAATCTTTCAGATTTGTCAGCAGCCTTTGTTCAGAATGATTATTAAACCACCACATGTTCCAGGACTGGGCACACTAAAATGATAATAGCAACTTCTCATTACCACCACTGTGATTAGTTGGTCTGAATATTCCACAAGGACTTTGTCACACCAAAAGTTACATTCAATACTCTTTCAATCCATACCTGCACGTTAACTTCTCTGTGTGAATATTGTTGAGTAGCTGCATAATCTTGCATTCAGTTGTATAAATTGTGTGTTATTAGAGTGAGCTGTATAAAATTGACCTATGCTTATCTCTTGCTGAGTGCAAATATCAAATGTTTTTCAAATATCCCCATTTTGGGGACAAAAAATAAAGTAATCTACTGTTACGACCCATATTAGGATCATCTCCTTCCAATAGTCTTAAAGCATTTTTGACTCCCAGGCAACTCCTGGTGAATCTCTCACGCTCATAAATACAAGTGATTTACTTTTAAATATACTTAAATACTGGTTGGACCAGAGAAAGAGTAGCTCTATAGACTGCTGGTTATGAGGAGAATTAGAGACTGACATTAACAAATTTTGGTGAAAACCTTTCTCTTCAACATACCAGTGTTTTCCATTTGCAAAGGATTTGCCTCAGTTAACCCTCAGTACTACTGAAAGTATATTATACAGCTCAGCTTTGTACATATATTTTATACACACACTATCTACCACGTTTTGAAATATGAGCAGTATTTTATGATGTTGTTACCCAGGTATATGAGGCATGTATAAATGAAAAACATTAATATTTGAGACAGATTTATACCATGGTGACACTCTACGGTTTTTAAAATGAACGTTCAAACAAATCTCACTTTCAAGTTACTGTATGTACTAGAAGTATCAAGAGATACCATAAAGATCTCCTAAAGATTGAACATAGCCATATATTCAGCTTTGTATAATAACAGTTAAGTCTACCAGTAGGGATATGGAAAGAGTAAAAAGATGGTAATTAAAACAACAGTGAATTAAAACACAACAATTAGAAAATATTTTATCAAAGTTAGTGATTAAAAACTAAGTATGCTTCTACACTTACAGTCTCATTTAAGTCAATAGTATATGCTTATGTGCTTTGTTGAACTAGAGCTTTTCATAAATCAAGGTGAGTTGCTTGAATCCACTCAGAAGAGAGTTAATATTCAACACTAACCATATGAAAATTTTCAAAGGCTTGAAAACAACATTCGTATTTAGCAGAACAAAATAATGCAACAGCAAATTTGCTATTTAAAGCACAAGCAAGTGTATGTTTTTCCCACAGGATTTTGAAAAGTTTGAACTCTGCATATCTAGAGTATAGCCTACATTTATAATTAATAGAACTGTTTCTATTGGAGAACTGGAGAGTTCATGCTAGTAGTTCTAACTAATAGCATCATAACAAAATTGCACTTGCCTCAGTGCAAGTAAATGAAATGTTAGACCAAGTCACTGCTGAAGTACAAAACACACAAAGATAAACAGCACGTGAAGAAGCAGCCTCACTAAATACTTTTTTTAAGGGGAAAGATAAGAATCAACTGTTCTGAATGTTGTACAAAAGAAATACTCTCCACTGATTCTGTAGAGCACCTGCACTTACAGACTTGTCCTTGAGCAAATAGAGGGATTCTTTAGTTTGTTTGCTATTATGTTTTCTGTTAGGGATTTAAACAGGTTCTTTTCATGATCATTATTGCCACCCAGGGCAGTGGAGAGAAGAAGAAAAAAAGGATAATTTTTTTGTGAAGTGAACATAGAAACTTAAAGTACTGAATACAAAGAGTCCTTGAACTTACGTAACAGCTACTAATAAAAAAAGTTAAGTGAACAGAGGAAATAAGTTAGTGATATTCTAGTACTTTCTTCAGCCATACACTTGATAGGGATCAACAAAGAAATCAAAACTGGATCTAAAATGCATGGTAGGTCTTATTATTTAGTGATACCTGCTGGAACAACCTTGAAGAAGAGCAAAAAAAAAGAATAAAGATATGGTGAAAATGGAAAACAAGTTAAGAAATGAGGTGAAAGCTGCATGTGAGACATTTTTGAAACAAGAAAGACAATATACCTGAAGGTGGAACATGTGATTGCCTCTAAAGATTTCTAATTAAATACCCTGTTTCTAACAGATACCCTATCCTTTGATATAAGGAATACATAAAATCCCTGATTCTTATTTCTTTTCTGCACATCCTCTATTCACTGATCTTTTAATCTCTTTTTCTTTTCTATTCTGTGTAAAAAGTTATTCTATACTTTCTCTCCATCTTCCTTTTCCTGTAATGAGTTTATTACACTTTGCTCCAATTTCAGGTTTTTTACTCTGCTTCATGTGTCTAATCTTGCTGAACCTTTGCCTTTTTTCACCTCTGCTTTCTTCTTCAGCACTTGCACTTCCTATAGCTTTTTAATAGTCTAAATAAGACTCTGGCCTGAGATAATCATGTGGGCTATGCAATTAGTGGATCTGCACAAATAGTGGGGCTGCTGTCTAACACAAATTAGTGGCTATAGGAAAAAGCAAGTCAGCAAATTATACTGAGGCGAACACCGAGAGGAGGATATGCCCAGTCAGATACATTTCACACATGTAGAGACCTATCCTTGAACTGCTTCCCCATTTCTCCTTCCATTGGCTCTCCCAGACAGGATGTCCTACAAAGCCCACTGCCTTTTAGGCTCACAGAGAGTATCCCTACTCTATAACCTCAGCATATTTTCCTCTTCTCTTGCTCTTCACCTGGTATAGACCTTCCTCGCGCATCTTTCATCTTACTACATACACAAGCCATGCAGATTCCCACAAGAATATCAGCTCATAAATCCTTACCCTTTTCTAATGCAAGTAGCCTCCTGGTTTGCACAAAATGTTGTCTGGTTTCTCTAACAATTACTGTAATCATCTCACTGTCCTACTGTCACA
This sequence comes from Mesitornis unicolor, assembly GCF_000695765.1. Taxonomy (NCBI): domain Eukaryota; kingdom Metazoa; phylum Chordata; class Aves; order Mesitornithiformes; family Mesitornithidae; genus Mesitornis; species Mesitornis unicolor. The sequence goes on from NW_010175071.1 coordinate 37,006, forward strand.
GCTACTAAACTCATTCTCTGTTCCTCCCTCTTCTCATGAATAACTTTACTCTTACAATGTTCTTTCCTTTGGTCCTTTCCATAACCCCTTCCAATCTCCTCCCCAGCCAAACTTTCAAACTCTGATTTCCCTATTAGTCTAATAAGTGGAATAGAACAAGATGGACTTTTCCTGTGTCCATCAGCACTGTACTTTCAAAGATGAAAAGACTGAAAACCAAAAGTGGTTTGGCTGTTTTGTTGTTTTTTGTTTTGTTTTTCCTAAGAAAAGGTATACCACCAGCCCTACCGGCAAAGCAGAGTACCCCCCACATCCCTTTCCCCAATCTTTAACGAGACGCAAGGTTCAGTGAATTCATCCCAGCTCTTCAAGGATCTCTGTCCCATGCAGGTATCGCTCCCGCCGCCCCTCTTCCCGCAGAAGGTCAGGCACTCCAGTGGAGGCTATCCTAAGCCTCAACATCAACCGCAGCCAGCCCTCCCCTGC
>NW_010175072.1:0-3165 GCF_000695765.1 Mesitornis unicolor
TGTCCCTTGTGGGGACTGGCCAGGACCCTGCTGCCAAGAGCCCCGAGTGGAGCAGGCAGGGGCCCGGCAGTGAGCCCAGTGCTCAGCCATGGCCAGGGGATGTGGTCCTGTCCCAGCACAACAACAATGCTGGCACCACATGGGGAGCCACGGGCTGGGGAGACAGTGGGGCCGGACAGCGGGACAGCCAGGCCCCGGGGATAAGCGATGGTGCGAAACCAGCAGAGAAGTCCAGTGCTCCCCAGGGGGACGTGGATGCTGGAGGGGGGCTGAAGACACCCTCGGGGGTGCACAAGATCACACCCAGCCTTGGCCACCAAGAAGCAGCTGAATGTCCCTATGAGAAAGCACAGACATGTCCCTTGGAAGGGACTGAGGGTCCCATGGCAGAGCCGGGGAAGGACACTCCTGTGGCCATGCTGAGGCCGATGGCACCAAAGGAAGAAGGGACCAGGATGGCCGAAGGGCTCCAGGAAGGCAGCACGTCCACAGTTGGAGCACAGAGAGCAGCCACTGAGGAGCTGGGAGCTGAAGTTTGTCCCCGGAGAGGTCTGGGGATCCCAGCAGGGAGAGGAACTTTGCTGCGCCAGGAGGCAATCGCTCCCCAGGAGGACAGTGGGGTCTCCCCGGGCAGGGAGAAGGGGGGCAGCCAGATCGAACCCCTCAGTGCTGGGGGGAGCTGGGGCACTGAGAGGGTTCCTGCAAGGAGCTGGAGCACGGAGGTGTCCCCGGCTGCAGCAGGGAAGGGCAGTAGCAAGGAGGACCCCTACCACCCCAGGGAAGAGCTGGGTGCAGAGAAACCACCAGCAAAAACCCCAGAGCTGCCAAAAGCAGCATCAGAGAAAGCGGGGAGGAGGGATGAGGTTTGCCCATGGGAGAGTGGGGAATGGGGAAAGACTGGCAGAGCCGAAATCTGTCCCTGGGATGTGGAGGGGGCTCAGCCAGAGCAGGAGAGGCAGGAAGGGAAGAGGAGGGCAAGCAAGCAGGTCCAGAGCATCAGCCCAAAATCGCTGGATTTGCCAAGAGCACAGGAGAACGAGAGCAGCCTGCAAGCACCCAGCCAGAGCCGGGGCAGCACCAGTGGCAAGGGACCCCCACCAAAACCTGCCCCCAAAAGCCTGGAGCTGCCAGAAGTGACCCCAAGGAGCCTGGCGAGCACACGGGCTTCGGTTTGTCCCTGGGAAGTGGCTGGAGCTGATGGGGGTAGAGGAGAAGTTTGCCCTTGGGAAAGAGGAACAGCCTCATCTGATGCAGGAAAATCAGATAGTGGTGACATTTCCCAAGGGAAGAAAGGGAATTCCCTGCAGAAAGTGGTCCTAGGGGACACAGGAGAGATGGCTCCAGCTGCGAGGCCCACAGTGGAACACCCAGCTCTGCCCAGAACCCCATCCAAGCAGGTAGGAAGCACTGGCAGCAAAAAGGCTGACATTTGTCCATGGGAAACAGAGAGTGAACCGCTTGCTAAAACAGAAATCTGCCCTTGGGAAGAACCTGCAGCTCCATTGGAGAAGGAGAGACCAAGCCAGGACACGTGTGGGACTTCCCAAGGGGAAAACAAAGCAGGGTCTGGAGGAGTTGAAGATGTCAAAGCAAAGCTGGCAGAGATGGGCGGCCGTCGGCCTGAGAGCAGGGACACTGGGAAGTTTGCAAAGCTCATGAGGAAAAGCCTGGAGATTGCAAGATCCCAGGCCAAGAAATCCCAGATTGTGGAGAGCATAAAGGAGGAGATCTGTCCCTGGGAGAGCCAGGGCATGGAAAAGTATCAAGAAAAACCCCATGCAGGGAGCTCGGCTCTGCTCAAGTCACCCTCAAAGAAATCTCAGAGCGGGGAGAGCCTGAAGGCTGAGGTCTGTCCTTGGGAGGAGCAGGAGGTCAAATCCCCTGACAAGGCAGAAATCTGCCCCTGGGAGACGGCCGCTCCACCATCAGGCAAAGAGAAATTAAGAGAAGAAAAAGGTGTCCTGTCCGTGGAGAGAAGCCCTCCTACAGGTCAAGGTGTCCATAAAGAGATTGGAGACAGCGCAGCTGCAAAGAAGGAGAAAGGAAGCAGAGGTCATGAGTCCATCTGTCCATGGGAGAGCCCGGACATGGAGAAACCTGCAGAAAAACTCCACATCAGGACCCCAGCACTGCCCAAATCCCCTTCAAAGAAATCCCAGAGCAAGGAGAGCCTGAAGACTGAAATCTGTCCTTGGGAGGCAGAGGAGGCCGAGTCCACCGACAAAGCAGAAATCTGCCCCTGGGAAGTGGCAGCTCCATCGTCAGCTAAAGAGAAATCAAGAAAGGACAAAGATGCTTTGTCCACAGTGATCAAAATCCCTGCTACAGGTCAAGGTGTCCCTAAAGAGACTGGAGACAGCGCAGCTGCAAAGAAGGAGAAAGGAAGCGGAGATCGTGAGTCCGTCTGTCCATGGGAGAGCACAGACATGGAGAAACCTGCAGAAAAACCCCAGGCCAGGATCCCAGCGCTGCCCAAATCCCCTTCAAAGAAATCCCAGAGCGAGGAGAACCTGAAGACTGAAATCTGTCCTTGGGAGGCACAGGAGGCTGAGTCCACCAACAAAGCAGAAATCTGCCCCTGGGAAGTGGCAGCTCCATCGTCAGCTAAAGAGAAACCAAGAAAGGACAAAGATGCTTTGTCCACAGTGATCAAAATCCCTGCTACAGGTCAAGGTGTCCCTAAAGAGATTGGAGACAGCGCAGCTGCAAAGAAGGAGAAAGGAAGCGGAGATCGTGAGTCCGTCTGTCCATGGGAGAGCACGGACATGGACCAGCCTTCAGAAAAACCCCGCACCAGGATCCCAGTGCTGCCCAAATCAACATCAAGGAAATCCCAGAGTAAGGAGAGCCTGAAGGCTGAGATCTGTCCTTGGGAGGTGCAGGAGGTTGAAGCCACTGATAAAGCAGAAATCTGCCCCTGGGAGTCAGTTGTTCTACCATCAGGTAAAGAGAAATCAAGACAGGACAAAGATGTTCTGTCCACAGTGATCAAAAGCCCTCCTACAAGTCAAGGTGTCCACAAAGAGACTGGAGACAGCGCAGCTGCAAAGAAGGAGAAAGGAAGCAGAGGTCATGAGTCCATCTGTCCATGGGAGAGCACGGACATGGAGAAACCTGCAGAAAAACTCCACATCAGGACCCCAGCACTGCCCAAATCCCCTTCAC
>NW_010175072.1:3257-11287 GCF_000695765.1 Mesitornis unicolor
GCCTGCAGCTCCCTCAGATGAACCAGAGGGAAAGCAGGGTCCTGGGGGGGCTGCGAAGGGGGACAAGCGCTTCACACGCCAGGCAGCGCTGGGCAGCCCGGCCAGATCCGTGGAGCAGGGCAGCAGCGAGCGAGAGGCTGTGTGTCCCTGGGAGAGCCTGGGCACGGAGCAGCCCCAGCAAAAACCTCGTGGTGGGAGCCCTGCAGGGCCCAAATCAGCATCAAAGAAATCCCAGAGTGGGGAGAGCCTGAAGGCTGAGGTCTGTCCTTGGGAGGCGCAGGAGGCTGAGGCAACCGACAAAGCAGAAATCTGCCCCTGGGAGACGGCTGTTCTACCATCAAGTAAAGAGAAATCAAGACAGGACAAAGATGTTCTGTCCACAGTGATCAAAAGCCCTCCTACAAGTCAAGGTGTCCACAAAGAGACTGGAGACAGCGCAGCTGCAAAGAAGGAGAAAGGAAGCGGAGATCGTGAGTCTGTCTGTCCATGGGAGAGCACAGACACGGAGCAGCCCCCAGAAAAACCCCGCACCAGGATCCCAGTGCTGCCCAAATCAACATCAAGGAAATCCCAGAGTAAGGAGAGCCTGAAGGCTGAGATCTGTCCTTGGGAGGCGCAGGAGGCTGAGGCAACCGATAAAGCAGAAATCTGCCCCTGGGAGGTGACTGCAGCTCTGCCGGAGAAAGGAGCAGCCCTGGGCGATGTAAGCGTCCTCCCACAAAAAGCGGGTCCCTCCAAAGCACTGGAGAAGGGGAGCAGTGAGCGCGAGGCCGTGTGTCCCTGGGAGAGCCTGGGCCTGGAGGAGCCCTCCCCAAAAACTGCAACAGGGAAGGAGCCGTCAGACAGCACAGAGAGCTGGAAATCTGATGTTTGCCCCTGGGAAGCAGCAGAGCCCACTGGGTCGGAGAAGACACACTTCAGCCCAGGCATGCACCCACCAGGAGATGGTGGAGCATCCCCCACTGGGACGGGGAAGTCAAAGCTGGTGTCTCCAACAGCCCCGCTGAAAAAACCCAAGGGCAGATCCACCGGCGAGGCTGGGCACAAACCCCTGTGCCGTGTCGTGCCGGGCATCCAGCCTCCAACAGGACCCAGGGCACAGCCTCCGGGGGAGAGCATGGCCCCCACAGCAGGGAGCAGCCCTGGCACTGCCACAGCTGAGGTTTGTCCCTGGGAAGCAGAAGAGGCTCTGCCAGCATCTGACCAGACCAGCACAGACACCAGGAGACCTCCCGAGGTGTGCCCGTGGGAGGTGGAGAGCATGGATCCCACCCGGAGCTCCCAGGACAGAGACAGGGGCGCGAGTGAAACCAAACCTGACGTCTGCCCATGGGACCATGAGTAGCTCTGTCCATCCAGGCATGGATTTCCATGCTGGAGCTGAAGGCTGCTGCCTCCTGCACAGTCCAGAAGGGGACAGAAGTGTCCACCAAAGCCAACGGGCGCAGCCACACTCGGAGCTTGCTCCAGTGGTGGCCATCAACCAGACAGGCTTGGGGATCAGCACAGCAAGGGGACAGTTCACATCTCCTGCCTTCATCAGAGCACTCGGGCCAGGCAGGAGCCTGCAAACACCACCCATCATTTACTCACAGGTTCTTTGGTCCAAGAGGGGCATCCAAATGCATGAAAGCTGCTCTCTGGTAGCTGAACATCCTCCTGCTGCATGGAGGTTTGTGCCACCAACACAGCGAGGAACAGCTTGCCTGGCACCCAAAAATATCCAGTCCTGCAGCCTCAGTGAGCTGGACACTGAAACAAGGGGTGAGCCAAACCAGGGGCAGCAAGAAAGAGAGGAAAAACAGCTTTGCAGAGCTCCTGCAGCCCACCTGAACCTCCCGAGTGCTGCTGTCACCTCCGTTCTCAGCCAGGGTGGTTTCTGTAAGCACTGCAAGGACTAGGAAGGATAAAGAGCTGCATCTGTATGACATGTTTTGCTTCCTTGACACAAAGTCAGTGATTTTTGAAAGTCCTCTGAAGTCACTGAGCCAGCCACTGTGCTTCCACGTATGCAAAGCAAAGCTTTCTGCTCCGTTTTGGTTCAGCAACACCAGCCCAGTGCCTCGACACCGCACTGTGGCGGTGCCATCTGCTCCACCACTCGACCTCTGTGGGATAAACCAACCTTCGGGCTGCTCCACCGCTCTGCTTTTGGCAACCTCTGCATCTGTGACGGCCAAGATGGGTATTCCTCACCTCCTCTCTGATGGTATGGCACTGCTGCACTTCTAACTCTTGCAGCAACTCAGCTGTGAAGGTGTTTGTCTTAACAAACAACGCCACTCACTTTGCAAAGCACTTTGTTGCTCTGGTTTCTTCTTTGCTTGTACCGTGTGTGCAAACGCACCCAGGGTTCACTTCAGAAGAGTGTTTCCATCAGTATCTCCCCTGGCACTAGCAAGCCTTCACTTTTACAGCCCATCTGTAGAAGCGCTGGATGCCTTTTGTCATCCCAAATTTCAACTTCTTCCTGGATTCCTAAGACCCATTTCTTTGGGGCAGGGATGCGAACAGACTCCAGTACAACAGGGGCAGGAAAGCAGCAGCTGGGAACCAACAAAGCCCCAGATTTGTCCCTCTGCTCCACTTCGATAGAAGCAAATAAGAACAGAGGCAGCAGAAGTGAAGGCTTTGTCTCTCCCTCTCATCTCTACACAAGGTTGGGGCTCAGGGCTCATCTGGATGTTTCTTTGTCGTTGACTCTCCGTAGGAAGCGGCGTTGCTGTAGCGTGCTGTGGTCTGCAGCGCTGAGTGTCAAACGCTCATCCAACGGGCTAAGTAAATGTACATACAGAAAATAAAAGGCATTATCTACAGAGTGCATGCTTAGTGGCTGATTTGTGGCGTGTGGGTAAGACTAAATATGCTGAAGGAAGAGGCACAAGAGAAAGTATTGAGGCTATGAAGGAAATCCAGAACCAGGAGTGGTTTAGTGGCAGAGGTTTGCATATTACAGAATCACAGAATGTTAGGAGTTGGAAGGGACCTTGAAAGATCATCCAGTCCAACCCCACTTGAATACCAGCAAAGGGGATGGGGAGAAAAGGCCGTTCTCCCAGAAAAAACAGCCACTCCACCAGAAATCACGCTTTCCATCCAGAGCCAGAGCTGAAGAACCTTGAGTGTTGGTTGAGGAGTCACGTCCATACCTGCTGGTAACGGCCTGAGTCTCACCAGACACAGAGCAGGCAGCTCACACACATTTATTTTAGCTCCCAGCCCAGCTCGGGTGTGCTGGAGCACCCAATCTCCCCTCAGCTCGTGAAGGGGGCATAGGCAGGAGGCTCGATGTAGCAGGTTCTTTCAGGAAAGGCTGACAGACTGTGACACTTCTGGTTTCCAAAAAGATGAAAGGGATTCCAGCGCTGGCTGCTCTCCTAGCGGAGCACAGAGATGATGTTCTGCCCTTTCAAAAGAATGTCATTCACGAGAAACACTCAACAACTCTGTGAGCATGAGGAGCCATGACTCTCACTGCATACTCTGTAAAATCTCTTTCAAGGAAGAAGAAAAAATGCACTTAACTGTCCCAAGCTTTGGAAAACCGCTGAGTTTTTTTAGCGGGGCATGGCTGAAAGAGAAAACACTTCATTGTTTGGTGACTAGTGAGTACTTGGCTCTGTGATCAGGAATAATTGGAATTTATTTGAGCAAAACAGAGCAGGAACGGCTTCGCAGAGCACACACTGGCTTACTCCCAGCCATAGAAAAAGGTAACCTCTGGGTACGTGGTTTTCCCAGCCCACGCAGCTGCAAACCCAGGGGACCCGATGCGAATGTCACCGTGTCCACAGGATGGTGCCAGCCACTCACTAACAACATCCCATCGCTGAATTCATGAGCATCCGCAACCAATGCATCAAAACCCATCAGCTTTTCAAGGAGACACTGGGTGACACAAACACTGACGTTAGGAGTCAAAAAATTTTATTGAATTATCACTGCTGTGCTGCAGCCCCTTGAGGAAGCTTGGCCATTAACAAGCACTCATGTAATTGCAGGAGGATTTGATTTAGTGTGCTTGCTGCTCTTCCCTGTTTTCTGTTAAAAAAAAAGAAGCCTGGGAAATCAGTACAGAGAGGGAAAGGGGAGGGGAAAAGGAAGTACCCACACCTACTGCTGCAAGTTTTAATGAAAGCCCATTTCTGGGACATTTCCCATGGAAGTGCCAAATATCCCACGCCTGGACAGACTGCTGCTGCCAAGGGCTCTCATGATACAAGTTTGGTACAGAGGTTAGTCTAGGGAGAGGTCCTGAAGAGAACAAACTTCTCATCTCCACAGAAACAAGAGATGTAAGCTGCAGCACACTCAAGTCTACTTGGACAGAGTAAGTTTCTTCTCAAAGCTCATCCAAATCCCCTTTCCAGGCCTCTCTCGCTCCTTTAAACACAACTTCTTAGTGACTGGAGTCCATTTCTGAAGCTGCTTTGTTTGTTGGCTGCTCACTGGAAAGGCACAGCCATATCCAACCTGACACCTCCAGAGCCGTTTGCTCCACTATCTCTGTACGGGCTCTGGAAATTCCTACTTCATTTCCTCATACTCTTTTGAGGGATCCAAGGTCGGTCCAGGAATCATCACAGTCTGAAAAAGCAAAGAACAAAATCAGCAGGACCCAGGGCAGCTCTGAACTGCTGTAACAGGAATTCTTTGTGTTACAGAGCACGAGAAAGGGTGCGCAGGGGGTTCTGGCAACGCAAAGGCCTCGCACAGGAAGGTGAGCAGATGGCAGCAGTGTGGGGGAGGACACAAGGGGGAATGGGATGACACGGCCTTGTCCTACACAGCAGTTGTCACCTCCTTCCTTTCTAGGACCTGTTTCAGTAACACAGGAAGACAGAGCACCTGCATTGTTATGCCAGGCTATGTACAGGGAGCAGTAACACCCTAAATTATCACACGTGTCAAATGCCCTCAGTCTCCTCTTCCAGCTTCCAGGTGCTCGAGGCTGATAAGCCTATATTATTAAATAGGTCTGCTTGTAGATTAATTTCTTCCCATGACAGAAAGATCAGCTCTGGTTTTGTCCAGAGGTAACTTGGGACCTACGTTTCACAGGCACAGCCCACCCTGGTGGCATTACCTTAACAATTGGGTCCTTTGGCGGAGCCCACTCTGGGACAATCTTGCCGTGCATCCTCCATGCGCCATACGGGTTGACCAAGTACCTCTCAAACACAACATACTCCAAAACGTCCTTGGGCACCTCCTCCCCACCATACATCAGCCGCCCAAAGCGGTCATAGATCGCCAGAATCTGTAAAAAGAGCCAAGGAAAGGTAGGTTGGGCTGGCAGCAGGTTGGAGGTGGGAAACGCGAGGGGCACAAGGGGACGCACCTGCCGCGTGTGCATCCGCACCGTCACCTGGCCATACAGGTTGCCTCGATTCACGAGGCTGTCACAGCGAATGTGAACCACTCTTGGAGGCTCCAGCGACTCCACAAACCTCCACCGGATCGTCTTGTACCTGTTCCCACGGACCATTTCCTACACAGGACAAAATAAGCACCAACTTAATTAGGATGTGAATTGAATGTCAAGCAAACTACTATATAGAATAAAGCATTTATTCATTAGCTATTAGACTGGTGCTTTCCCTCCTGGCTCTGTCTTTACTGTAGCCAGAAAAATAAGAGAGATGATGAAATTTAGAGAGCCTTAGAGACCATGGAAGAAATCAAGAACATGCTACGTCCAGATCAAGACTCACCGGGTAGCAGTGCTCTGTCACCAGGGAGTGAAGTTTCTGCTTGTTAAAACTGCAAGCAAAGCACACCCAGTTACTCCAATACACAGATTGCAAAGAGAATTACTCACAAATTCCTGCTTCTCCAGGAGACACAATCTACTGGCAAAAGAGAAAAAGCCAAATTCTCAGCTGTGATCTCAGCACGAAATCAGAACACGAACGCAAGCTGGTGACAACACTTCAGGGAAAGACACAACATCCTTGGGAAGCCAGTTATGACCTACATGTTTTATTGATGTTTGGAATCATAACCAAGAATAATGCTGGTTTGAAATCTGTTCTATTACTGGAAAGCGGAGCGAGCCAGTGGAGTATCATTCCACATCCAAACAATTCCCTGCAGTGTGAGCCTGAACAGCGCCAACCACCCACTCATCTGCTGATAACACCAGTGCTGCCACAGCTCAGCTGCTGTGCAGGTGAGGCTGAGATTTATTTTCTGCAACCTCCTTTTCACTATCAAAAGCGAATGGGTACTGACCCAATCTCCAAGGCTCTGCTCCTCGCAGAGATGGGGTCAGAAAAAGATAAAAGTACTTGTTGCAGCGGAGGTACAAGGAGCAGAAAGGAAGAAAACTAGAGCGTATAAGCAAAGAGAAGCAGGTCCGACATAACCACATCAGTCAGAGAAGGGATCTTACTTTGCCAGGCAATTGTGAGCTTCAATAAATATCTCCTGCGCCTTCTCCGGGAAGGTTTTAGTGCTGAAATCCGGATCGTGATCTTTCACCTTCCGCAGACTGAAAAGACAAGAAAAGCCCTGCAGTGAGTAAAGAACGACTTGGAAGCACCTCACGTTTCAGATGACAGCGATCTTATCCAGTTCATACCCAGCTTTCACCAGGGAACCACTGGGAACTGGAGATTCCCCACCAAGACACAACCTCTAGGTGCTCACAAGACAGAAACTGCTGCAAACCCAAAGAATCACCAAAAAATGAGTGCACACTGCATCCGTTCACACCAGGATAGGCGCCTTGTTCGTCCTCACACCATGAGCTCCCGGTAAAGTGGTACAACAACAGCGGAAGAAACGGGTAGAAAATAAAATGCACCATCTCACCACCACAAAACAGAACCAAACAAAACTTCTGCGCCACAGACCAAATAAAAAGGAGGTACACACGCTAGCTTGGAGGCAGCGGTCTGCTTCAGCTGCTCCATCTTTTGCTTCAGCCCATCTTTGGATAGAGAAGACAAGCGGGCATCGCCCTCAGGAGGGATGTACTGGTCCATAATATCACCTGCATGGGGGACAAGAAGGATCAGGAGGAGGTTCAAAATCAGCAAAACAAAGGAAACAAAGAGGGGGGAGAGGATTCCGCACCGATAATGTTTGTGATATTGAATATGAGCACACAGAACTGTTAGTCTAACACGCCTTGCCAGCAGTGACAAGTGCCTGCTCTCTGCTCTTCTCTTCCCTGCACCCCAAGACAGAAGACACAATTGGCAGCAGGGAACATAACCTCCCTTGCTATTCCTTGCTCCTAGGTAGGAAGAGGCCAGCAGCTGGACACACTTCTGAGGTAAAGCAGGGCAGCTGCTGTCCCACTCCAGGAGGCACAGTGTGTAATTTGGTCTATCGCAGACGCTCCCGGTCAGCACGGTCACACCACTTAGACCAACTGCTCCATGCTGCCTCTTTACATTAGTTCTGCCCTTGAGAAAAGACCAAAGCAAGCTTTCTACCACCTGTGCAGGCCAAGTAGAAGGTCCTTTCTACACGTTCATCAGGAACTACTATCCCCGAAGACTTGAGTCTCCTCTTCTTCTCTTCAGGGGTCAGCTCTCTGGCCCATTCGGGGACAGAAAACCTCTTCTTTGTTCTCACTGGGACAAGAAGACAGGCTGGAGCCGCTCCAGGACGGAGCATGGACTCCGCAGCCTAAGAGAGAGAAACAACAAAGCTGCAGAGTTCACCCAGCACCCAAGAAACACCACCAACATCCAGAGATTTATTTCCCTTCACACCTCCCTGTCTCATGTAAATACACCTTACATGGCCACCTGTAGCCCTCCCTATCCCACATTCCCTCGTCCCTGACTCCCCACATCCCTTACCCCGTGGCTCATGGACTCCGCAGCCTAAGAGAGAGAAACAACAAAGCTGCAGAGTTCACCCAGCACCCAAGAAACACCACCAACATCCAGAGATTTATTTCCCTTCACACCTCCCTGTCTCATGTAAATACACCTTACATGGCCACCTGTAGCCCTCCCTATCCCACATTCCCTCGTCCCTGACTCCCCACATCCCTTACCCCGTGGCTCCTC